>NC_142463.1:90159054-90310569 GCF_049115385.1 Moschus berezovskii | reverse complement strand
ATGTGGTCCACTGGAGAAGGGAATGGCAAACCACTTCAGTATACTTGCCTTGAGAAACCCATGAACAGCATGAAAAGGCAAAATGATAGGTTACTGAAAGAGGAATTCCCCAGGTCAGTAGATGCCCAATATGCTACTGCAGATCAGTGGAGAAATAACTCCAGAAAGAATGAAGGGATGGAGCCAAAGCAAAAACAATACCCAGTTGTGGATGTGACTGGTGATAGAAGCAAGGTCCGATGCTGCAAAGAGCAATATTGTATAGGAACCTGGAATGTTAGGTCGATGAATCAAGGCAAATTGGAAGTGGTCAAACAGGAGATGGCAAGAGTGAACGTAGACATTCTAGGAATCAGTGAATTAAAATGGACTGGAATGGGTGAATTTAACTCAGATGACCATTATATCTACTACTGTGGGCAGGAATCCCTTAGAAGAAATGGAGTAGCCAACAAGAGAGTCCGAAATGCTATACTTGGATGCAGTCTCAAAAATGACAGAATGATCTCTGTTCATTTCCAAGGCAAACCATTCAATATTACAGTAATCTAAGCCTATGCCCAAACCAGTAACGCTGAAGAAGCCAAAGTTGAATGGTTCTATGAAGACCTACAAGACCTTTTAGAACTAACACCCAAAAAAGATGTCCTTTTCATTATAGGGGACTGGAATGCAAAAGTAGGAAGTCAAGAAACACCTGGAGTAACAGGCAAATTTGGCCTTGGAGCACGGAATGAAGCAGGACAAAGGCTAATAGAGTTTTGCCAAGAGAACACACTGGTCATAGCAAACACCCTCTTCCAACAACACAAGAGAAGACTCTACACATGGACACCAGCAGATGGTCAACACCGAAATCAGATTGATTATATTCTTTGCAGCCAAAGATGGAGAAGCTGTATACAGTTAGCAAAAACAAGACCAGGAGCTGACTGTGGCTCAGATCATGAAATCCTTATTGACAAATTCAGACTTAAATTGAAGAAAGTAGGGAAAACCACTAGGCCATTCATTAAATACCTTATGATTATACAGTGGAAGTGAGAAATAGATTTAAGGGACTAGATCTCAGGGATAGAGTGCCTGATGAACTATGGATGGAGGTTCATGACATTGTACAGGAGACAGGGACCAAGACCATCCCCATGGAAAAGAAATGCAAAAAAGCAAAATGGCTGTCTGAAGAGGCCTTACAAATAGCTGTGAAAAGAAGAGACGTGAAAAGCAAAGGAGAAAAGGAAAGATATAAGCATCTGAATGCAGAGTTCCAAAGAGCAAGGAGAGATAAGAAAGCCTTCCTCAGCGATCAATGTAAAGAAATAGAGGAAAACAACAGAATAGGAAAAACAAGAGATCTCTTCAAGAAAATTAGAGATACCAAGGAAACATTTCACACAAATATGGGCTCAATAAAGGACAGAAATGGTATGGACCTAACAGAAGCAGAAGATATTAAGAAGAGGTGGCAAGAATACACAGAAGAACTGTACAAAAATTATCTTCACGACCAAGATAATCACAATGGTGAGATCACTCACCTGGATCCAGACATCTTGGAATGTGAAGTCAAGTGGGCCTAATAAGGCATCACTACGAACAAAGCCAGTGGAGGTGATGGAATTCCAGTTGAGCTATTTCACATCCTGAAAGACGATGCTGTGAAAGTGCTGCACTCAATATGCCAGCAAATTTGGAAAACTCAGCAGTGGCCACAGGACTGGAAAAGGTCAGTCTTCATTCCAATCCCAAAGAAAGGCAATGCCAAAGAATGCTCAAACTACCGCACATTTGCACTCATATCACACTCTAGTAAAGTCATGCTCAGAATTCTCCAAGCCAGACTTCAGCAATATGTGAACCGTGAACTTCCAGATGTTCAAGCTGGTTTTAGAAAAGGCAGAGGAACCAGAGATCAAATTGCCAATATCCACTGGATCATGGAAAATGCAAGAGAGTTCCAGAAAAACATCTATTTCTGCTTCATTGACTATGCCAAAGCCTTTGACTGTGTGGATCACAACAAACTGTGGAAAATTCTGAAAGAGATGGGAATACCAGACCACCTGACCTAATTCTTGAGAAACTTGTATGCAGGTCAGGAAGTCACAGTTAGAACTGTACATGGAACAACAGACTGTTTCCAAATAGGAAAAGGAATACGTCAAGGTTGTATATTGTCACCCTGATTATTTAACTTATATGCAGAGTACATCATGAGGAATGCTGGGCTGAAGAAGCACAAGCTGGAATCAAGATTGTTGGGAGAAATATAATTAACCTCAGATATGCAGATGAGACCACGCTTTATTGAAGAAAGTGAAGAGGAACTTAAAAGCCTCTTGATGAAAGGGAAAGAGAGGAGTGAAAAAGTTTGCTTTAAGCACAAAATTCAGAAAACTAATGTCATGGCATCTGGTCCTATCACTTCATGTGAAATAGATGGGGAAACAGTGGAAACAGTGTCAGACTTTATTTTTGGGGGCTCCAAAATCACTGCGGATGCTGATTGCAGCCATGAAATTAAAAGACGCTTACTCCTTGGGAGGAAAGTTATCACCAACCTAGACAGCATATTAAAAAGCCGAGAGATTGCTTTGCCAACAATGGTCCGTCTAGTCAAGGCTATGGTTTTTCCAGTGGTCATGTATGGATGTGAGAGTTGGACTGGGAAGAAAGCTGATCACCGAAGAACTGATGTTTTTGAACTGAGGTGTTGGAGAACACTCTTGAGAGTCCCTTGGACTGCAAGGAGATCCAACCAGTCCATTCTAAAGGAGATCAATCCTGGGTGTTCATTGGAAGGACTGATACTAAAGCTGAAATTCCAATACTTTGGCCACCTCTTGCGAAGAGCTGACTCACTGGAAAAGACTCTGATGCTGGGAGGGATTGGGGGCAGGAGGAGAAGGGGACGACAGAGAATGAGATGGCTGGATGGCATCACCGACTCGATGGACATGAGTTTGAGTGAACTCCTGGAATTGGTGCTGGACAGGGAGACCTGGTGTACTTGAATCATGGGGTCGCAAAAATTCGGATATGACTGATGGACTGAACTGAACTGAACTAATGTAACTCATGTGTTTAAATATTGTTATTTTATGACAAACACTTAAGTCACTTAATTTCCACTATAATTTCATCTTTAATTCAGGCGTAATTTAATAATAGGTTACTCAGTTTCCAAATATGTCTTAAAGCTATTCTTAATTTTCTGAATACGTAATTTTAACCAATTTATGGTTGGTAAACATAGTATGTATAGTATTACTCCTAATCCAGTATGTTATTTTATATGGTCTCAAAAATAATGTGAATTATTCAATGAGTGGAGAGTTATTTACACACCTGATGTCCCAATCTGGTTTATTGCATTGTTTAGAAATTTGAAATCTATGCCTAGCTTTTGTATGTTTTAACTATTAATTTCTCAGAAACATATGTCTATAAAACCATCCTCTACATTTTTTGATTTGTTAATTCACTCATTTCTGCCAGTTGTTGCTTAAATTTGTCACTTTAGCTAACAAGATCTTTATCTTAATATGCTCTGGTTTCACTTTGGTGTCTCATTCCTTTATCCATGCTGTTGTATTGTTCTCTGTGCATCAGTTTCTCCATCGAATGTATTATTTTTCACCAGTTATTAAGAGTAAACATGTTAATATTTGTAAAGTACTTAGGATAGTGTTTGGCATGTAATATTATGTAGGTGTTTGGTTAGGATAAAAATGGCTAGAGGTGGTCATTGAAACCACAAGCATGTTTAAAGTCACTTTAGGAGACAGGATAGTTTGAGAAAATAAAAGGATCAATGATCAAATTTAAGGAAATCTGTTTAATGGCCATGTTAGGGATAAAACTTCAAAAGAAACTGAAAAACAGTACACAGAAAAGTAGGAGTGAATCCAAGAAAATACATTACCAATGGCACCAAGTAGAAGGATTAACATGATGCTGAATAAAGACATAAATGAATGTGATAAACAGCATCAACTGAAATAGCTGCATGAGTGGTTTAATGAGTACACTTGACACTCTGACGCATTTCCCAGAACTTCTTTGAGAAATGACGGCTTTATTCTGCCCACATTCCCACTGGGAATGTTGCCAGCAGACATGCCTTAGCTATAACTCCTTGAGTAATTGCCTTGGCTAAACAGATCCTCCTCACTTAAGCTCATGCACCCTTCCCTGGCAAAGCCTGAATCCCACTTGGGAAAGCTTCAAAAGTTCATCTTAATTTTAGTGCTCTATGTGGGATCCTCTAAGGCCTTTGTTAAGACTGGGCATCACAACCGAATTTCTCCCTCTGCCCAACTTTGCTCCCTTTTCTTCCTTTCTAGGCTTCCCTGGTGACTCAATGGTAAGGAATCCACCAGCCAGTGCAGGAGACTTGGGTTTGTATTCCCAGGTAGGGAAGATCCTCTGGAGAAGGAAATTGCAACCTGCTCCAGTATCCCTGCCTGGGAAAGCACATGGACAGAGGAGACAGGTTGGGCTACAGTCCATGGAGTCACAAAGAATCCAAAACGATTTACAGATAAACAACATGCCTTCCTTCCACAGACACTGATCCCTAATAAACTTCCTGCCCACCAAAATCTATCTGAAGAGTCTGCCTCCCAGGGAACCCAATCTGTGACAATGAGCTTCATTTATGAGAAGTGCTGATAGATATGAGAAGTTAAGAAATGCAAAAGTTAAGAAATGAGTGGTGAAAAAAATGAAACAAGCCAAGAATGAGCAACTCATTTAAGTAATCTTGCTTTCACAGACAGGAGGACGATCAAAACCAAGATAGTAAAAAGGGCTCAACACTCTGCCTCCTCTTTCGTATGGGAATATTTGACTTAAAGATAAATACCACTTACACACACAGGATTCGATATCGCCAAAATTAATCTTTAACAAAGAGTGAATAGTAGTTAAAAAGTATTACTCTATGCTAATCGAGACATCAAGATCTTTCATCATTTCATTAACGAGTTAGGAGAATGACTAATCAGCATTTTTAAAAGACCAAAATAAGCCTTTAACTTGTCTACCATACATCAGTCTCCTAAATTTGAACAGTATGAGCCTGTTTACATTTTTACTGCTGGTAGCTGATAAAACTAGATCTTTTAAACCACTCCTCCCACAACTTCCTCCTAGTCTCAGCTGAAGCCAAAGACTCAACCCGTTTCTCAGATAAGAGACTTAACAACAGTAATCAAGAGACATCTGCCAAGTATTTCTCTGGAGAGTCAGATAAAGATGCCAAAAAGTAAGTCAATACAAGAAATGAAACTTTTAGGGAATGAAGAAACTATATGACAGTGTTATTTCCAGCGAGTATTAAGGGGTGGACGGAGAGGGTAGGTTAAGTCTCGAGGCAAAGCTTTAAGTAAGAGAATAAAACCCGAGAAACCCTCATGAAGTAGCAATAAAACAGGCGCTTGCTACAGGCAGGTGTCTTAAATTTTTTTCACTTCAGGAGTGCATATGACTCCGAAATAGCCCTCCAATGTCTTTCAAAGCACGAGCGGAAAAGAAAACTTAGACCAGCGGCTAATACAAAGGGAGGAAATTTGCGATTGCCCCGGAAACATTTTATTTTGCGTAGGCATCTGGAGAATTTTCTTTTGCGATTCGTTACTTGATCCGGAAGAAGAGATGGCAAACATCACCTTTGATTGGATCGCAGTATAAGGGCGGGGCGCTAGTGAGCCAGTCATCTTGGCGACCGGATGTGACGATACCGGAAACTGGCAGGCTGAGCTTTGCTAGCTGGCGGCTTTGGTGGGCGGGGTCGGTCGAGTCCTGCTGGCTCTGTTTTCACGGCTGACCCGGCACCCATAGGGGCGGCGCCATTAAGGCCACGCCTCCAGCTCTGACTCCGGGTGGCTCTGGATCCAAGTCCCAGGCGGTGAGGGGGTGGAGACTCGAGCCCCTTCTCTGAGAGGTTAGGGACGGACCCGCCCCGTCAGTCTCTTCTATTCTTCCGGTTTTTGGTGGCTGCGCCGCCTCCCTCCGAAGCCTGAGGATACACCCTCTCGAGAGCCTGCCATCTCTCTCCTTTCAGCTTTGAACCCCTCTGAATTGCTCCGGGATAACTCCAGCCCAACATTCTCTCGCTTTCGCTCTCGTTCTCGTCCCTTGGAGGACCTCGCCCCCGACACTGCCCCCTTTCCTGGATGTACTGGCCCCTCCCAACCCTATAAAATGTCCAATAACCTACAGAGGGTCTTCTTGAAACCTACAGAGGAAAAGTCAGGCAACGCCTCGCATTGGTAAGTACCGGTTTCGAATCTCCCTCGACCCGGCTGCCCCTCTCCCGTCTCTTAGCAGGATGTCGAGTCGGCCGTTGTTTCCTGACAATTTAGACGCCTTTGATCCCTCTGGGTGAGCACTCCAGGGGAAGTGCGCGGCAGTTTCACGCTTAGATCCCTTAGAGTACGTCCCCCTTCAGAGTCTGACGCAGTCAGCCTCTGCCTTGGCGCCGCAGGACTCCAGCGTCTGAATTTCATAGGCTGACAGCGTAGATCTCCATGGGAGAGGAAAATCAACATGGCCGGCGCGCCTGTATGACCAAAATCTTCTGGAAGATTCTCGCGCACTCGCAGAAAAACACGCAGCAATCAGAGCGGATTAACAAGTGCAGCACAGGTGGCGCTGGACCGTCAGGGAAAATAGCTGTAATGAAAGAGTTTGTGAGAAGGAAAGGCTTTTTTTTTTGGTAATTGGTAAGAATATAGAAACTGAAAAGTTGTTTTAGAATAAGGGAATCAATTTTTGAAATTTTTTTCAAATGATAGCTTTATTTGAAGATATAGAAAAATGAAAATAGAGGAATTATCATGTGAAATCCTTTGGAACAGCGTATATGAAGCAGGTGTAATGAGAATGCCATCTCGAATTGGATGTATAGGTAGAGGAACTACATTTGTCAGAGGGAGATTCCTGTATTTCTTAGACACTTATTTGTAAATTTAGACAATAGTGTATCACGAACTCATTTTTTAAAAACGTATTATTCAAAATGAAATAAAACTAACAAAACTGTAAGGTAGAATATTTTAAGTTAAACTATCCATGGTTTGTGAATATATAATAAGTGGTGAGAAAAATGTTTGAGTCCCTGTAGAAGAAAATGTGAAGAAGAAATCATAGAAATGGAGATGTAAAAATCATGGAAGAGCATTTATGTTTGAAGAAAACCAGTATCACTAGGTTTAGTCCTTGCTTTGCTAGTTACTATTTGTGAGGCCAAGTGACTTGGTTTCCAGTCTGTAAGTAAGAACACCCAGAAGTATTTTAAGGATTAAAAGAATGAATATACTAAAATACTTAGTACAGTAAAAATAGAAAAGCGTTGTTTAAATGTTAGTAATTATTATAATTTTAAGGATACAATTTTACTTCCGTAAAAATTTTAGCCCAGGAAGTAGGTAGTTATGAGTAGATATGAAACCTAATTGTGATAAACACTTTAAAAAAGCATGCATAATAATCTAAAACGAAACGGTCATCAAAAGTGGTTAGCTCAAACTGCATTGAAAACTGCCAACAAAGAGCCATTGTGTTTCAGATCATAACAAGAGCCAGCTTTTGTGCATGTATGTTTTTTGCTGGCTTATTTTTGGTGGAAGTTGAGGGGAAAGGCAGAGGTAGTGCCTTGTATGGATATGCAAAAATGGAACTAGACTTTAATGGTTGCTGATTTCTTCTATCTTGTTTTAATATGCATATTTGATAACGTTTGATTTACCCTACTTTAATACCATTTGTTTCAGAGTTTCATTCTTTTTAAATATCAGAAATTAGAGTAAGAACCTTACTTTTTGTTTATTGTGTACCTTATTATCCCGTTTCTACTTTTGACTATATTTTAAAACATTGCAAATTGAATTATGTTTTCTACACTTATCAATTATTTGGAGTTCCTTAACTCATTGGTTTATGCATTATTTTTATCATGTTTGAATGCATTTTTCTTCAAGTCCTTGAGATTTTAAATCACATGTTTGGGACATTTGCCAGATGCCTTTCTGAAGCTCTTTGACATTTAATTTGGTTGCTGATTGCATATTTGATTCTGTTGTTCTATAATTAATCTGCAGGACATTCAAAGATACTTTTGTAAATAGATGGATTAATGTCAGCTCTTTAGTTTTTTGGAAGCTTCATGGTCTTACATATCTGATAATATTTTTATTGTACAAAATCATTTTTTCTAAGCTTAAAATTATTATATGATTTTCTTGTTTTCTATGGATACTTGGATTTTTCTTGAGTTACCTCTTTCCTGCTGTAAAAGCTTTCAGTAATGTAATACAGAATGTTGATTGCTTTAAAAGTGTCTCTTTAATTCTTCAGGGTATAAAATGTAAAACCCAAATTTAATCTTATAGTACAAAGGAGAAATCTGGAAGATATCTGTGATAGTAGGTATTAAGTTTATTTAGATTTGGACTTTATATGTAAAGAGCAAAGTGGGAGTCAGAACGGTACAGTTGAGATATAAAGACCTCAGTAGAGTTAGAGAAAGAAGATAGTTACTGAGTCTTAGGTTCATATTCTAGTTCATCACTTAGTATAGTTAAAACATTTGATTAAAAGCTGTTCACTGAGTGCCTGCTATGTGACAGACTGTACTAAATGGAGACACTGATTAAAGAATAGACTATGGAGCATGCCCGTGAAAACCATTAACATATAGGGGGAAATATAACATAATACACTTGTTAGTAATAATATGCATAGGAGATCCTGTGAGGGCATAGAGAAAGGAAATTGTGGGAAAGGTTTCTGGAGTTGCTGAGTTGGGGAATATTAAGTATTAGCTGTCCAATTAAAAGAAGGCTATACCCAGGCAGAGGAAATTGATTAAAGAAAAAGGCAGTATGATGTATTACTAGTAATCGGTATTTATTGTTTGAGTCTATACTACAAGCAGGATAAATAGATAGCTCATAAGGATTTGCTAAAGAGATTAGACTTCTCTCCATTGGAGACCCTTCTGAGGATTTTAAGAAAACTGTTACAGTCACGTGTCATTTTAGGGAACTGATGACAGTGTGGACTTAAGGTGCTGAGTCAGGCTAATAAAGATTGTATTTCAGTTGTCCTTTCAGAGATTCTGAAAGCCTGTGCTAGAATGTAGAGCAAGGGTTGGATTCAAAGAAATACAGACGGGCAAATGGGCAGATCTTGTCAGTGAATTGGTAGGAAGAAAAGTGGGTCAGTTATAATGCCAGTTTTCTGGGCAGATATTAGCAAATTAATTGCGATGAGAAATACACCAAGAAAGCAATCAGTGAGATATTTGAATCTGAAATTCAGGTAGAGTCAAAGCTGGAAATTTGAGAGTCAGAGTTCACAAAGAGACTTGTGAGTCATCAGCTTAGAAGAATTATAATAAAAGCCTGTGATAATATATCCCACAATAATAGGAGTTAGGATGCCATGTGATTGGCAGTTGGCTTCTATCCGCCTTTGACCCTTTGTTCTTAAATAGGGAGCTAAATGGATATCCTCAGCAGGGAACTTGGTTATAAAATGTTTCATTGTTGGTTTGGTGTGCATGTCGTTTTGTACAGTGTGTTATTATCTTTGTTTATGTGATTTGAGTGTGTGTGTGTGTATACAAGAGAGAGAGACATACTATACTGGTTAAATGAAATCTATTTCTCATTAATATCTCAGTTTACACATGAATTTTGAGGACTGTGTTATATTGAGGTTATGGTAAAGTAAATACAAAAAAATGAATGGGATTGCCCAAGAAAGCATGTCATTCTGAATAAGTTCTTTAATATTACTAAATTTCCATTTTCTCAACTATAAAATGGGAATGGCAGTACCTACCTTGTTGGACTGTTTATTAGGATTAGAGCTAATGACAACTATAACAACATCTGTTATGCATATGATGTCATGTGAAATATATTGTCATCTATATTATTGCATTATGTACTTGTATATATTATGTATGTGCATAATAGAGAGTAATAATAATTATAGAGATTATCATAATAATCATAGAGAGTGTTGGAAAAAATCTCTTAGCAGTTGAAAATTTTGTGAAATTATCTACAAAATGTTTATTAACCTACAAAAATTTTTTTAAATAACTTATTTTTGGTTGCACTAGGTCTTTGTTGCTGAGCATGGGCTTTCTCTAGTTGCAGTGATCAGGGGCTACTCTTGGTCATGATGCACAGGCTTCCCACTGTGTGACTCCTCTTGTTGCTGAGCACAGTCTCTAGCCACATCATTTTCAGTAGTTACACCACAGGGGCTCGTTAGATGTGGCTCATCGGCTCTAGATAGAGTGTGGACTCAGTAGTTGTGGCACATGGGCTTTAGCTATCTGTGACGTGGGGAGTCTTCTCGGACCAGCGACCAAACCTGCATCTCCTGCATTGTCAGAAGGACTCCTATCCACTGTACCATCAGAGAAGTCCTAACCTGCAAAGTTTTTATGATTCCATATCAAATCTGTAAATGCTAAACTCAAAACAAAAAGTAAAAAATGTCAAAAGTTATATAATGTTTATTTAATACCTTTTATTAAAGTTCTCACATTTTCAAAAGATTACCTGATTCATTTACTTGATATTGGACAGCAATTATAATATTTTAGTGGAAGATGGTGTCTAGCATGTATTGGGAGCGTATCAGGATCCCAACCAGCTATAGCAAAACTTACAAATAAAGAGAGATTCAAAGAAATTAAGTAAGTTTGCCAAAGTCAATTAATAATTGGGAGAGCTAGGATTAGAAGCCAGCAATCTTTCTAATAAATTTCTCTGTTCTCTTTTAAAGTCTTAAACTGTAACTTTCCAATGTAATTTCTCAGTTCAAATCCTAATTGATTTAAAGTAATTAGCATGTTGATTTTTCTTTGTTTAAGTGACCTAACCAGAGCATGGGATGCAAAATCTGGCTCTAGTTTTAGTTCCAACCTTAGCTAGAAGAATATAATCTTTAGTATCTTAAATGGAAGGTCTCTTCTGTATCTGAAAAAAATGTATAGTGATTGAAGAAGTATGAATTTCATCCTGGTTTATCACTTCTTTCCTTAGCATTCTGCATTTCAGTTTAATCTTTAGAACTCATTCCATTTATTACTAGGAAATCATGGATTTTTAAAAAATTACAATAGCTTGTAGGATTCAATGTAGCTAATACTGTTAACAGTGTGTCAGTTGCTCTATTAGGTATAGAGAACATAGATATGAATAAGTCTCCGGCAGATCATGTGAATCTTTACTGATATACTGACATAGACTGTATTTTCCATCTTTCTCGAGGGGAAGTGGAAAAGAGGAAAAAACTCTGGATTTGATTTAAAAAGAGTTTGTGTAGTATAAATATTTTTTATAAAACGAATACAGGGGCCATATAATAAAGTATGTGAATGACCTATTGAAGACTGTGTGATTTGCTTAACTACTGTGCTAATTAAAATGTGTTTACATGTGTGCTAAGTCGCTTCAGTGGTATCTGAACCCTATGGGCTGTAAGTTGGCCAGATTTTTCTGTCCATGGGATTCACCAGGCAAAAATACTGGAGTGGGTTGCCATTTCCTCCTCCAGGGGATCTTCCAGGGATCGAACCCGCAACTCTTATGTCTCCTGCATTGGCAGACAGTTTTGTTTTTTTTTTAGTTTAATTAATTAATTAATTTTAATTGGAGGCTAATTACTTTACATTATTGTATTGGTTTTGCCATATATTGACATGAATCTGCCCCGGGTGTTACCACTAGTGCCATCTGGGAAGCCCTTAAAAGACTACATGTTAGTTGCTCAGTCATGTCCCACTCTTTGGGACACCTTGGACTGTAGCCTGCCAGGCTCCTCTGTCCATGGAATTCTCCAGGCAAGAATACTGGAGTGGGTTGCCATTTCCTTCTCCAGCGGATCTTCCTGACACAAGGATGAAACCCAGGTCTTCTACATTGCAGGCAGATTCCATACCATCAGAGCCACTAGGGAAGTCCAAAATGTGTTTTCCACTATGCAAATAATTAATTATAAAAGCATGGATTCTGTTCTGTTGAAACTTCTAATCTGTTAGCCAGATATTACTGACTGATGAAATACATTAAACAATACAGGTATTGAGGCATTTTAATATGTTTGAAATATTTCAAAGAGTTGCATTATTTTTTATATAATTTTGTTAGGGTCTTCTGTGCTTGGTATTGGAAGAACAATTACAAGATAAATGATATAGTCTCTGACCATAAGGAGTTTCAGCCTTACTGAGGAAAACAATAGTTTACTCATTTTTAAAAATTAACTAATAGATTAAAGACAATACATACAAACGGCATTATGTAACTCCTGGCATTAATGGCAACAAGAGTGCTTTAGGGATTCCAAGTTGGGAGAAATTAATGTGAGTTTGAGTGTCTAGGAGATATTTCTTAGAGAAAATGGATGGTCCTCAATTTATAACTTTTAAATTGTTCAGTTCAGTTCAGTCGTTCAGTTGTGTCCGACTCTCTGTGACCCCATGAATCACAGCACGCCAGGCCTCCCTGTCCATCACCAACTCCCGGAGTTCACTCAAACTCATGTCCACAGAGTCGGTGATGCCATCCAGCCATCTCATTCTCTATCATTCCCTTCTCCTCCCGCCCCCAACCTTTCCCAGCATCAGAGTCTTTTCCAGTGAGTCAACTCATCGCATGAGGTGGCCAAAGTATTGCAGTTTCAGCTTTAGCATCAGTCCTTCCAAAAATTGTTAGAGAAAAAAAAATTGAAGAATAGTTAGAGTAAATATTGTACATGGGACAATCCAGAATAGTTAAGACCTTTATGATAAGACCAGAGATTTTATGTTGAGGTGTTATAGGAGATTGGTTGGGACTAGGTTGTAGATGATTTTAACATCAGACTGAATTGGCAGTGATGAATTATTGAAACTTTGAGCAAGAAGGTAACAGGATGAAAGCAATGATTTTGTCTGCCAGAGATATATCATAATAATGGCTGCAGTCAAGAAATCTAGTTTAAAAGTCAGAACCAAAAAATATAGGGATGAGATAATGAGGACAGGACACAAGGTGATACAGGTCTGATCTAGGAAGTGGCGAAGATGAAGAAAGAGAATATGACACTTGTAAAAAAGGGGGAAAAATATAGACTTGGTAATTCATTCAGTATATATTTATTGTATGTTTATCCTTTGTAGGTATCTTGGTATCAATACAAGGTACTCTGAATTAAAGGTGAATAAGGAAGGTGGTAAAGATAGAGATGACTAGGTATTTTAAGACCTAAGTGACTTGGAAAATAGTATGCTGACACATGACTGAATGGTAAGAGAGAGTATTAGTTTTCAATACAGAGTAATTTTAACTTTAATGGTTTTAAAAGTGAAATATTTGATCAGACATTACAAATATGGAATTGAGGTAAATATTAAGGAATAAATAGAGATAAATAGTAAATACAGTCATTATTGCAAAGGAGATAAATGAAGATAATAGATGAATTTTTGAACTGTTACCTTGATGCAGTCTTTATGAAAGAATGCCTTTAAAAACAGTTTTTTAAAATTGAAGTATCGTTGATTTACAAAGGAATGTCTTGAAAGAAAAATAGTCAAGAATTGTACTTTCAGGAGTAGTCATAGTTGGATGCTTAAAATGCAGAAAACTAATAAGAAATGGGACAGTAAGAAAGACAAAAGAAATACTGCACACAATGGAAGAGGTTCAAGATAGGGAGATAATTAGTTACCAGTGTTAGATTCAGCAGAGAGCACCTAGGAAATGAAGACAGAGAGTAAGCCAGATTTAACTGTGAGGACATCCTTGGTAATCTTTGAAAATAAGGTGTAGTAGAATACGGGGGGAAAATAGATTGCAGAAGACAGTGAGCTTCAAGTCAGCTTTCTAGCATATCAGCAACAGAAAGTTGGTGAAAGTGAAGTTGCTCAGTCGTGTCCGACTCTTTTTGCAACCCTGTGGACTGTAGCCAGCAGGACTCCTCTGTCCATGGGATTCTCCAGGCCAGAATACTGGAGTGGGTTGCCGTTTCCTTCTCCAGGGGATCTTCCCAACCCAGGGATCGAACCCAGGTCTCCTGCATTGCAGGCAGACGCTTTATCCTCTGAGCCACCAGGGGGTAGGTGGTCTTAATTTTGGTTCATTAACACCATGTACCAGCTTCCTGTCACTGAATTTAAGCACCCACATCCTAATCATTTCTCTAATCCAAATGACTTCAGCATCTATATGGGTTATCTCTTTTGTCACCTGGTGACATAGATCTTTCAGGACATAAATCTTTTTCTTTAATGTTTTCTCCATTCTATCACCATCAATCCACTTCTGTAGTTGTTGTTATTAGATGAAATTGCTGCATTTACAAAATTCTTGGTTTTAGGCATCCTGCTTTCCAAACACCAGTTCCTGTATTTTAGCTTAGTTGTTTTAAGTACTCCCACGTTGACTTTTTTATATGGCCCTTCAGTCCATTCCCTTTAGTTTCTCCCTATGAAAGTGAAAAAGTGAAAATGTTAGTTGCTCAGTGACATCCTACTCTTTGCAGCCTCATGGACTGTAGCCTGCCAGGCTCCTCTCTCTGTAGAATTCTCCAGGCAAGAATACTGGAGTGGGTATCCATTGCCTTCTCTAGGTCTTCTCAACCCAGGGATCAAACCCAGCTCCCTTGCATTGTAGGCAGATCTGTCTGAACCACCAGGGAAGCCCCTTTCTCCCTAAATGTTAGCCTTTTATGTTCTCATTTTCATCCCACATAGTATAGATTCTGCATTTCATTATTTGAAAAAAATTTTCAATACCCTAAAGTCATTTGCTCCTCTTTGATTTTTGTTACACCCTTCTGAAGCCACTGTTATCACTAAGTTCACTTGGATGAACTTAGTGATAACACTTTCTCTTTGGCTATACCTGTAGACTAACCAGGAGACTATACAAGGAGACTAACCAGCACAGTTGGTATCACTATAAATTAATGATCGTTACCTACCTCTCTGGACCATTAACAGTGTCTGATGACTCTGATATTTTCTAAAGTCAGCTTATTGCTGAAAGACTGTTTTTGCATCTTTTTGATTTCTTGAAATCTCTCCCTATTTTTGCTCTTCTTCGCAAATGATGTTATGTCCTTATTTCACAGTGCAAATAAAAGTCACTAGATCAGAATTACCTCAACTTGGTAATGCCAAAACTTTAAATTTACCTCCAAATGTACCTAACCTCTCTTCAAAGGAAGAGAGACACTTCTCCAGGTCTCTTTAAGGTTTAGTCCCTTCATCTGACTTGTGGTCTCAATTTCCTACCTCCTTTTCAAACTTTATATTATTAATTATCCCTCTTTCTCCTTTATTTCCAGTCTCTTCCTTTTGGTGACTCACATGAATACTTACGCTCAAGTTCAGGGATCCTCATCTTCTGGATCTAATGCCTGATGATCTGAGGTGGAAGTGGGGTAATAACTGATGTAATAATAATAGAAATAAAATGCATGATAAATGTAATGCGATTGAATCATCCTGAAACCATCCCCCCACCCTGTTTCATGGAAAAATTGTCTTCCATGAAGCCAGTCCCTGGTGCCAAAAAGATTGGGGACTGCTGCTCTAGTTCACCTAACATTAAAAAAAAAAAAATCTCCTTTTTGACCCCATTTAGTTTCCATTTACTTGCCAGTTTTTCTCTTTCCCTTTACATCCAAAGTTCATAAAAGTCTTATCTATCCTTGCTGTTTTCATATTCGTTCTTCATATTCACTCCTACAAACTTCTTTCCACACAAAACTGCCCTTTAATGCCATCGGTGATCCTCATGCCATTAATTCCTGAATACATTTTTAATCTGCCTTCTATTTGGTCTCTCAGAAACTTTAAGTGGAATTACCCAGTTTTCTTGAAACTCTTTCTTCCTTTGTCTTCAATTCCTTTGATTCAAAAAAGGAATCTCTTGGTTTCCTTTTTCCACTCACAGAAAGTGGAAAGCTGATGAAACATTTTAAGTAGGGAAGGGCCAGCCAGCTTTAAGAGTGCTAAGTAATTTGAAGAGAAGATGATAGACTGAAGAAAAGATTGGTTGTTAAGCTACTATAACAGACCAAGCCAGAGATAGACTAGGATGGGAACAATTGATCAGGAAACAGTTGACTAGATCAAGAGAAATTTAGGAAATAATATCAACAAGATTTTGAGATAGGTTGAATAGATATGGTTAGAAAGCTGGAGTTACTTGTTTAGATTTAGGCATCTAAGATAGTTGGGATACCATTTACTGAAAGAAGAACACTGGAAAAGACTGTTTAGTTTTAGGTGCATTTGAGATTGTGAATGGAAATGTCAAGAGGGAAGCTGGACATACAAACCTGACTCAAAAGAGCTAAGATATAAATATTTGAATTGTTCATATATAAATGGTAATTTAAGTCATGTATATAAATCATCTGGGGCAAAGCTTATTGAGTAGGAAGAGTTCACTTTAAACTTTATTGAATTCCAACATTTTAAGGCTGATTCAAGGATGGAGTTGGCAAAGAAGACTGAGGAACCACTACAGAGATAGAAGAATATGGTATCTAGGAAGCCTTGGGAAGAAAATGTTTTAAGAAAGGAGCTCACTGGAAAAGACTCTGATGCTGGGAAAGGTTGGGGGCGGGAGGAGAAGGGGACGACCAAGAATGAGATGGCTGGATGGCATCACCGACTCTGTGGACATGAGTTTGAGTGAACTCCGGGAGTTGGTGATGGACAGGGAGGCCTGGCGTGCTGTAATTCATGGGGTCGCGGAGAGTCTGACACGACTGAGCGACTGAACTGAACTGAACTGAAGCATGTTTGTTGTCATCCAAATAGATCATCATCTCAATGATAATTGCCTATTTTCATGTTCATGTACCCAACAGTTTAAGTTCTTTTAGGGATTGTGAGTTGAACTACATTGGAAGCTAGCAAACATTTTCTGTAAAGGGCTAGATAGTAAATATTTAGGCTATATAGGCAATATAATCTCTGCTGCAACTACTGAACTCTTGTTGCAGCATGAGAGCGGCCATGTACAGTACATAAAAAGTAGGGGTGACTCTGTACTAATAAAACTTTATTTATGGATAAGTTCGGTTCAGTCACTCAGTCGTGTCCAACTCTTTGTGACCCCATGAACCACAGCACGCCAGGCCTCCCTGTCCATCAGTGAGTTTGAAATTCATAATTTTTACATATCACAAAATATTTGTGAATTTTTAAAAAGGATTTTAGAAAGCATTCCTAGCTTGTGTACTACATAGAATTTTTTACTTTGATTTGTATTAATACCTGAGACTTAAAAAACACCTTTAGGCAGTAAAACATGCATTTACACTACTGAGAATTCTAATTATTATTTCATTATTTTTCATTCTTAATTTTTTTCATCTGATCTTAGTCATATAAGGCCGTGTTAACTGTATAGGACTTGGACTCTGTACCCATATTGTTAGAACTTAGCGTGAGAGACAGTACATAAACTGGTGGGAAAAAAATTAAGATATGGTAGAAACTTGTGATATATATACTATAAAGAAAATTAAGAGATGTAATGTTATTAATTATGAAGGAGGAGCAAGGGTAGTTAAAAGTGGCCAGAGGATGTATCTTCTGGGAAATATCATTTATGAGTGGATGAAGAATAACTAATTAACAACTAATTAGCATGTGTGATGACCCTGATTCCCATATTAAGGGTTTAGTATTTTCCAAGAGCTGAAGGTTGGTTTTAGGTATAGAGCTTTAGGTGTCTGCATTTAACTAATCTACAGATAATTGATTATACAATCTGATACTGGTATGTATTGATTTTTTTTTAATCAGACAACTTGTGCTAAGTAATAGCTAATAACTATCAGGATCAAAATAGGCTGTTAAAAAGAAATACTGACTTCCAGTGTATTTGATAGCTTACAGTGAATTATGTCGTTCATATTCCATATTCATTGAAAGCCATTCAGCTGAAATGATGTTGCTAGTAAAATATGGATTGACAGACAGTTGAAACTAATATGAATAATTGCCATACCAAGAGCTATTTAGTACTAAATGTCAAACATACTGAAATCAAAGAAGAATCTGCTTCCTACATGAGTGACTCAGATTAGTCTCCAGCCATGTGACGCATGAAGGTAGTGTCTTAAGAGATGTGTTGAGCAAAAGAATAGCTGACAGTAGAACTTGTCATTATCAGTGGGAAGAACACAGAACAGATTAGCTAGGGAAAGAAAAGAGCAAGGGAAATAGAATGGCATAAATGGAGGTAAAATGAGAATCATGGTTAGTAATAGTAAAGAAGAAGGACTAGAGGAAAGAATTTAAGGAAAAGAAGGGAGAATACGTGGTTTAAGAGGAGCATATTCTAGTAGGTGAAATTTTATACACGATAAAACCTTAGAAAAGTCTACTTTTAGTTTTAGGAATAAATGCTAATATCTCATACGCATTGCCTAATCATATGAGAAGATCTAAATCAAAGCTTGCCATATCTTTGATTATCTCTTCTACTTCAAAATCTTTTTTTTTGCAGTATTTCACTTTGAAAACTCAAAGTGTCAACTTACATACTTATATTTTATAAATTTTTACTTTTTAAAAATAATATTTACGAATACTTGTTTTTAAATAAAATGTATATACCATGTAGTACATTGTATTTATTTACTCAATCTTTTTTTAAGTGTTTCAGGCTGCATGTACCAAGTAGTTCAGACGATTGGCTCGGATGGAAAAAATCTTCTGCAATTACTTCCAATTCCTAATTCCTCTGGAAATCTTATGCCACTAGTTCAATCTTCAGTCATGTCTGATGCTTTGAAAGGGAATACAGGAAGTCCAGTTCAAGTTACTTTTCAGACTCAGATTTCCAGCTCTTCCACAAGTGCATCAGTTCAATTGCCCATTTTTCAGCCAGCCAGTTCTTCAAACTATTTTCTTACAAGAACAGTAGATACAGCAGAAAAAGTTAGAGTTACTTCTGTGGGAACTGAAAATTTTACCTCATCAGTTTCTAAAGTTCAGAGTCATGGTGTGAAAATTGATGGACTCACCATGCAAACATTTGCTGTTCCTCCCTCTTCAACACAAAATGATTCATCTTACATTTTAGTAAATACCCAGAATCTCCCAATGACTGTGAAGTCTCCGGTTTTGCCTTCTGGGCATCATTTACAGATTCCAGCCCATGCTGAAGTGAAATCTGTACCAGCGTCATCATTGCCTCCTTCAGTTCAGCAAAAGATACTTGCAACTGCCACCACAAGTACCGCAGGAACAGTTGAGCCCTCCCAAATACCTACTGTTATTTATGTATCTCCTGTAAATACAGTGAAAAATGTAGTTACCAAGAACTTTCAAAATATTTACCCAAAACCTGTTACAGAAATAGCAAAGCCAATGATACTAAACACCACACAGATTCCAATGAATGTTGCTAAAGAGACACAGTTAAAAGGTGGTCAGCATTCTCAAGCTGCTCCAGTGAAATGGATTTTTCAAGAAAATCTACAGCCTTGCACTCCATCTCTTGTTCCTGTTAAATCTTCAAATAATGTGGCTTCAAAGATTTTAAAAACTTTTGTAGATAGAAAAAATTTGGGAGATAATACTGTAAATATGCCACCATTGAGTACCATCAGTCCTAGTGGGACACAATCCAAAAGTATGCCTATTAAAGATAATGCTTTGGTTATGTTTAATGGGAAAGTCTATCTCTTGGCTAAAAAGGGGACAGATGTTTTGCCATCACTAACTGACAAACAGAATTCAGTTTCTTCTGATATTCCACCAAGAAAAGATGCATCACAGATAGTGAGTTCAAGTCCAGTCACAGAAATATCCAGAGAGGTTGTAAATATTGTTTTGGCTAAAAGTAAATCTTCCCAGATGGAGACAAAATCCGTTTCAAATACTCAGCTTGCTTCCATGGCCAATTTAAGGGCAGAGAAGAATAAGAAAGTGGAGAAACCATCTCTTTCTGCCCCAAACCCACATAGTATGAACCAATCTATTAACTACTTAAAGCAGAGTAAGACTTTATTCTCAAAGCCAGTCTTACCAGATGGATTTAGTGCAGAAAAAAATGCCCCCAGGAAAGGAAATATCATCCAGAGCATAGAGAAAATAAGTTCCTCTGTTGATGCAACAACTGTTACTTCACAACAGTGTGTTTTCAGAGACCAAGAACCAAAGGTAATTTTCCCATGTCAGGGTGTTCTTTTTATCTTATGTATATAGAAAATTTTTCTTTCTTGATTCTTAAAGTTAGTTATCTATGATGCCTCTTTTTCCCTCCTCTCCCATCCTCCTTTTCATCATATACATACCATACACACGTGAATGCTTAAGCCAGAGCTTTCATTTGAGGGAAATGTTTGAGAAGTGTAATAGATCCCAAACAGTATTTTTCTCTTGAATCATTTGGCATGCCAAGTCTTCAAAGCAAAATTAAACAAACAAATCACAGAGCAACAAGATTCAGAGGAGTTGGAGAAGGATAATGTGAATTCAAAGCTTCATAAAATTGTGTGTGTAAATATATATATGCATGCTTATATTTGTACACATAAGTACATATACGTACATATATTTTAAGAGCTTACTTTTAGTATATGAAGAGATTAATGTTACACATAGAGGAGAGCTGGGATTTGTTTGTTTGTTTTGTGGTAGGGAGCTATCTGGCAGTTTTTTAGGTAGATGGTGGAAGGGGTAGGACTTGACTAACACCTTTCATTCATATGTGGAAAAAATTTATCAACATCTTGATTGATTTTTTTTTTTAATATATAAGTTTCCTTTTTCTAGCCCTTCTTTCTGACTTCTCATTCAGTTACCCAACATGTCCACATAATTATTTATGTTCTACTTAAGATATGTGTATGTGTGACCTCTAAATATTTGTACTTAGAGGTCTACTTAATAATGTCAGTATTTTCCCCTTTTGTACAGAATTCATTGAACTCCAGGGATACAAGGAGGTAAATTCTGATTAAGTATGATTGATTAAAGGTATAAGGGTTTTTCAAAAAATGACAATTTCCAACATAATGTCATATAGATTATTTTAAACTTGTTATTAGTCTGTATTTTCATGTCATTTGTTTGAGAATTGACTACCTGTTACTTTCCTAGTACAAGAAAGCAAAATTGTAGGGAAGCATTTTGGCTTTGCCCAGTAAAGTTCAGTTTTTCAAGTGTGGGTGGTAAGGTAAGAGTAATGTAATCCAACCATTTAGGACTTTAAAGCATGGCATTTTAAGTAAGATGAGGTAATTACTTAGTTGCTAGTGTGATAAAATAGCTTAAGTAATTGGCAGTATTGTTTGTGTGTTTTCTTTTCCTATTTCCAGATCCAGAATGAGATGGCATCAACATTAGAAAAAGTTACTCAAGAAAGAAATGACAGGAACAGTTCTCAACGAAGAAGCAATAAGGCGTCATATCTGAAGAGTGATGCTGAACTTAAAAAGATATTTGGTATCACTAAAGATTTGAGAGTGTGCCTTACTCGGATTCCTCAGCAGTTGGGCTCTGGAGAAGGTTCTGATTCCTTTAGCCCTTTGGTGAAGAGTGAAACTTACAAAGAGGCAGTTATAGTGAAGGAGGAAGGGAGAAAACAGGTAATAGATTTTAAAGTGTCCTTTGTAGGTACTCCAAAGATACATGAATGTATTAATTTTGTTTTTTTATTTTTTAGTCTTATGCATTAATATGAATAATAGTTCTTACCAAATTTGCATCTTTATGTATTATACCAAAACATATAAGAAAATAAGATATGGACAGGTAAAAAGATATCCCCAGTTAATTAAAATGTTGTTTAGGGAATTCCCTGGCAGTCCAGTTGTTAGGATTCCACATTCTCACTGTCAGGGCCCAATCCCTAGTCAGGGAACTAAGATCCCTCAAGCTGCACAGTGTGGCCAAAAAAATTAAAAAAGGAAAATAAATGTCAGAAATGTAGGGAAAATATAAGCATGTAGATATTCACTACAGTATTGCTTTTAATATAAGCCTTAAGAGAAATCTACACAATAATGATGAACAAAAAAATCCCTGTAACTTTGCCTACTGTCATTCTACTTATAAATGTTTCCTTATTGTTTAATATCCTGAACTTCAGATCAGAAACCAGTCAACCTTTCCCAGTGATAATCTGTCATATGTGCCTACTGTGCAGATGAAAAAAAAAATGTTAAATAAATTATTTCTTAGGCTCTTCACAAATGATTGTTACACTTTTGTAGTAGATCAATATAGCTTCTAATAGTTGACTTAAGCTGGAAAATAGGCAATTTATTCTCAGTGAGTATCACTGGGACATTGCCATTCACTTTGATACCATACAGTGGCAAACATTACTTTCTTCCTGTAGTTGTTCTCAGTAGTTTTGTTGAGTTGAATTTATTGGCTAAATATTTGTAACTGGAAACATTTTTAAATTCAAGAACACAATATATATTCAGCAATAATATTTTATTTTTCTTTTGAAATCTTACTCAAAATTGCAGCAGGGTATTGATAAGAAAAGAAAAGCAAAACCCACTAAGAAGATGGATCACCCAAAGAAGAGAAGAACCAATAGTGTTAATAACACAACTATAAATGGAGGCACTAATGTCACCAGTTCCCAGCTCATTAGCAGTATTTTACCAACTTCAGATGTGTCAAACCATAACATCCTCACAAGCTGCAGCAAAACCAGAGAAGAAAAGAGAACTGAGATAGAGCACTGTACTCATGGAAACCAAGAAAAAGGCACATTGAGCTCAAGTACAGCTTTTGAACAAAGCCATTCCTTTAATAAAAATTATACTGAAGATATTTTCCCGATGACACCACCCGAGTTAGAAGAAACCATTAGAGATGAAAAGATAAGAAGACTTAAGCAAGTTCTGAGAGAGAAAGAAGCAGCTCTTGAAGAAATGCGTAAGAAGATGCATCAAAAATAATAAAATGGCTATTCTTAAAGGCATCAGTGAAATAGCTGTTTTTTCATATACTTTTGCATTAAGTTATAGGTGCATTCTGAAAGTGTTTTTGAATGTAAAAATTGTATTTTCATCAGCTGATTGTAAAATTTTATGTAAGGAGTACAGAAAAGGTTAACTCACATTTGACTTTTATGAATAACTCATGGGATATCTGAATCTTTGTCTATAGATACCTTTTTTTGGATGGAAAAATTTTCTATTTTTCTATTACTTCAACTAGAATTCCCAGAGTTTGAATATTTGTTATGGTTTGTATGTTTAGCTAAATTGCTCGGATGTTATTCCAACAATAGTTAATTATTGTGTACTTTTAAAATTATATAATCCAAGATAGGAAATCAGCTCAAAACTTAGCATTACCAGTGGTCTTGTATCTTTATATGTCTCTTTGCCCATAAAATGACGGTACCTTCTACTCACCGTTGTTGTAAGTTTTTCTTAAATTTCATGAAATAAAATGTATTATAGCAGCATTATTAAAAAATTCAAACATTTCTCAAGAGTGAGGGATGTTTGTTTTGTAACTTTTACAAAGTAGTTTCATATGATACAAAGTGGGTTTTAGAATTCAGGCTATATAATGTATTGTTTGCTTAAAGTGGTATGTTATCTCTAGGCAAATGCTTCCCTTTTTTGAAATATGTAAATATATGACTAAGATTGTGTGAAAAGTAAATCTGAACATGGCCACATTTAATACTTTTTAAAAGTGTAAAGTGTAGTTTTTCTTAATAGAGCCAGACATTTTTATCTCTGGTTATCCTTGAGTTGGAGAGTGGCGTAGAGATAGGGATTAAGGGGAAAGAGGAAAAGGTTATTTTTAAGAAATGATAAATTCCTGGAAGTAAGGTCAAATAAAACCTGGACATTGGCAACAAAATAGAAAACAGAAAGTCAGAAAATACTGAGAGGGAATAAAACGAATGAAAACTGAGTATCAACTAGATTCTCCTGTCCCCCTTTTTTTGGTAACAACTTTATTAAGGTAATTTGCATATTGTAAGTTTCACCCTTTTGAAGTGTATAGTTGTTATTCACAGAGTTGTATAACCTTCAACATAGTCTAATTTTAGATCATTTTCATTACCACCTAGAAAACTTCATACCCATTAGCAGTCACTCCCCAGACCCTTCTTTCCCCATCCCTTGGCAACCCACCAATACACTTTCTGTCTCTATAAATTTGCCTAGTTTAGACAGTCATATGCATGGAATGAACCATTCAGTATATCTTCCTTTGTGACTGATTTATTTGAGTTAGTTTAATATTTTCAAGGTTCATCTGTGCTGTCACATGTATTCATACTTAATTTTTTAAATTGCTAATATTCCATTGTATGGATATACCATACTTTGTTTATCCATTCATTTATGGACATTTGGGTTGTGTACACTTTGGCTACTAGGATGTTATACTGCTGTGTTTTTCTGAATGTTTGGGTATGTGCTTTTATGTGGATATAATGTTTTCAAGTCTCTTGGGTATATACCTAGGAGTGTAATTGCTTGGCCATATCCTAACTTTGAGGAACTGCCGGATTATTCCAGGCAGATTTTTCTCCCCCTTCTCCACCATATTAGATTCTGTTAAGGACTCCAGCGACTACCATATTGCTAGATCCAGTGGTCAGTTGTCAGTCTTTTTAATTTATCTATCTGTGGGGAGATTCTTGAATTAATTACCTCCTTTGAAAAAAAATTTAAGCTTTAAAAAAAGCAGTACATGTCTATTGTGGGAAAATTCCAAATAAAACAATCCAAAATATTAAAAATTCTCTTTCCTATCAAGCTAAAATATTAAATGTTGGAGCTTGGGGATACATAGTTAAAGGCTATCGGTAAATAGATACCATTTGAAGCCATAGGTCTGAATAACTTCACTTAAGGAAACAGTATAAACAGAGAAGAAGGTGAAATTATGGGCTTATGTCTTAATACAATTAAAGATTGGGAAAAGGGCAGTCTCAAATGAATTTTGAGAATCAGAAACTTCTTGAATGCATTGTATATATAAATCCTTGGATAGTGCCTGACAGCGATATATCAGTATTTGTTAAATAAAATCATCTAAAATCATCCTAATGGACATATTGCATCCGTTTTCATTTCATTTCATATTCTTACTTTACCTCCTCCTTTTGATGTTTTCTGCTTTTATTATTAAGGCTTTGCTGCTCATGGAATTATCAAGCACCCATTTCTTTTGATAATAAATTCCACAATATGGAAATGTAGGTTGAATTCTTTAGAGCAAAATTCTCAAAATTTATCTATACTGATGGTCTCAAACTCTTATTTCTCATTCTGAAATTCACTCAAATTAGGGTTTTATCTTTATCACTTCATTAAAGCTATTTTTCTCAAGGTCTTCAAATATCAACATATTGCTAAATCTAACAGTCAGTGCTTAGTCTTTATCTTACTTGACCTGTCAGCAGCATTTGACAGTTTTTATAAGTCTGTCATTGAAATTTGACACTATTTTCTTGGGCCCCCAAATCACTTCAGATGGTGACTGCAGCCATGAAATTAAAAGACTCTTGCTCCTTGGAAGAAAAGCTATGACCAACCTAGACAGCATATTAAAAAGCAGAGACATTACTTTGCCAACAAAGGTTCATCTAGTCAAAGCTGTGGCTTTTCCTGTAGTCATGTATGGTATGAGAGCTGAACAGTAAAAAAAAGCTGAGCGCAAAACAATTAATGCTTTTGAACTGTGGTGTTGGAGAAGACTTGAGAGTCCCTTGGACTGCATGGAGATCAAACCAGTCCATCCTAAAGGAAATCAGTCCAGAATATTCTTTGGAAGGAATGATGCTCAAGCTGAAGCTCCAATATTTTTGGCCACCTGATGCAAAGAACTGACTCATTTGAAAAGACCTGGATGCTGGGAAAGATTGAAGGTGGGAGGAGGAGGGGACGACAGAGGATGAGATGGTTGGATGGCATCTCCAACTAGATATGAATTTGAGCAAGTTCTGGGAGTTGGTGATGGACAGGGAAGCCTGGAGTGCTGCAGTCCATGGGATCACAAGGAGACACGACTGAGCAACTGAGCTGATAACACACACCTATGGACATATCAAGCAAGATGTGTTTCTGTCGCTCCAAAGTTTCCATGTAAATGTTTCTAGTCAATTTCTCATTTCCCCATCCATTCGGGCACAACTGAGTGACTGAACAACAACATTGATATTTGTTCTTCACTCTTGCTACCAAGACATCATATTCTTGATTTCCTACTGCCTTATTGGTTGCTTCTTAGTCTCTCGTTATTTTTTCCCCTCCTCCATGATCTTTTAATGTTGAAGTTACATACAGCTCAGTCCTGGTGTGTCTTTGATTTTACACCTATATTCATTTATGAGAGTCTCATCTAATTCTCATTAATTGAAATACCATCTATATACAGGAACTTTTCTCTGGACTTCAACATCGTGTATCCAACCACCTTCTTGATATTTCTATTTAGAAGTCCAGTGAGCACCTCAAAATTAACACAGACCAAACCCAAGTTCTAATCCACACCCACAATTTTCCTCAACCAAGATCTCTATCTCAGTTAATGACAAACCCAGGCTTCCACTTGTTCAAGTGTACACACTTGGAGTACACCTTGAGTTTTCTTTTTCTTATACCCTAGTCTAAGCTTGAAATTAAAAGACGCTTGCTCCTTGGAAGGAAAGTTATGACCAACCTTGATAGTATATTAAAAAGCAGAGACATTACTTTGCCAACCAAGGTCCGTCTAGTCAAGGCAATGGTTTTTCCCGTGGTCATCTATGGTTGTGAGAGTTGGACTGTGAAGAAGGCTGATCGCCGAAGAATCGATGCTTTTGAACTGTGGTGTTGGAGAAGACTCTTGAGAGTCCCTTATACTGCAAGGAGATCCAACCAGTCCATTCTAAAGGAGATCAATCCTGGATGTTCATTGGAGGGACTGATGCTAAAGCTGAAACTGCAATACTTTGGCCACCTCATGCGACGAGTTGACTCACTGGAAAAGACTCTGATGCTGGGAAAGGTTGGGGGCGGGAGGAGAAGGGGACGACGGAGAATGAGATGGCTGGATGGCATCACCGAGTCTGTGGACATGAGTTTGAGTGTACTCCGGGAGTTGGTGATGGACAGGGAGGCCTGGCGTGCTGTGATTCATGGGGTCGCGGAGAGTCGGACACGACTGAGCGACTGAACTGACTGAACTGACTGACTGACTGAGTCTAAGCTTCTCTGGAGAAGGGATAGGCTACCCACTCCAGTGTTTTGGGGCTTCCCTTGTGGCTCAGATAGTAAGGAATCCACCTGCATGCAGAGACCTGGATTTGACCCCTGGGTTGGGAAGATCCCCTGGAGGAGGGCATGGCAGCCCACTCCAGTATTCTTACCAGAATCCCATGGACAGATTTCCCTGGAGGGCTGCAGTCTATGGGATCGCACAGAGTCGGACATGACTGGAGTGACTAAGTACATCACAGTTGAACCTTGGAGTACACCTTGATTTTTCTTTTTCTCTTACCCAGTCTGTTAGGAAATTGTCTTCATTTACCTGGAATCTCACCATTGTTTACCAACTGTATGGTGACAGCCTTGCATTATCTTTCATTTGGATTATTGAAACAACTGTCTCCCTGCTTCCACCAGTGTCCTCCTACAACCTTTACTTAGCACAATAGCCAAGTAATTTTGCTAAAAGTATAAGTGTGTGCATGCTCAGCCATGTCCAACTCTTTGTGACCCTGTGGAGTGGATCTGCCAAGCTCCTCTGTCCATGGAATTTTCCAGGTGAGAGTACTAGAATGGGTTGGCATTTCCTACTCCAGGGGATCTTCCAAGCCCAGGGATTGAATTTGCATCTCTTGTGGCTACTACGTTGGTAGGCAGATTTGTTACTTCTGCACCACCTGGGAAGTCCCTAAAGTATAGGTAATGAGAGGAAAAACAACCAAAAGCAGAATGGGAATGGGCAAAATATATGAACTTCAAATGAAAAATATTCAAATTCATTTGAGATTAGATAAATGCAAATAAAAACCACTCAACATTTTTCATTGATTAGAATGGAAAATACTTAAGAATATGGCAACACATGTTGGCAAGACTGTAAAGAAAGTCATGCTCACATGTTGCTGATGGGACTACAAATGGATACAGTTTTTCTGGAGGGAAATTTGATGCTATGTAACAAAATTATTCATTTACATTTCAACCAGTTGGGCCAGCTCCTCTGTTTTCAGGAATCTATCCTGCAGATATCCCTCCAACAGTATTAAAGTATATACAAAAATATATTAATTATAATAGTTTTTAATTGCAGTGTATTTGAAACAATTTAAATGCCCATTCATAGGAGAGTAGTTGGAAAAAAACATGTCTACATAGTGGGATGAGGAAGAGCTTTATGAACTGATAAGTGATTTCTAAGACATGCTTTAAAATGAAAAAAAAAAAAGCAAAACACAGAAGTGTATAGCATGTTACCCTTCATGTATCTACCCTTCATATTATCTCCCCTCTGTGGTTCAACAGTAAAGAATCTGTCTGTAATACAGGAGACACAGATTGGATCCCTGGGTGGGTAAGACCCCCTGAAGCGGGGCATGGCAACCCACTCCAATATTCTTGCCAGGAAAATTCCATGGACAGAGAAGCCTGGCAGACTGCGGTCCTTGGAGTCACAAAGAGTCAGACACGACTGAAGCGACTGAGCAGGCACAAGAGCTATAAGAAAATAAACATCTGCTCATTTGTACAAAAAAAAAAAAAATACGAGAAGCATAAACCAAAAGCTAACAAGACAGACTACCTAAAGGAAAGGGATAGAAAGAAGAAGAGAATGGCATAGATTAGCAAGAATAAAGTAGAGTAACATTTCTCTGATTATATCTTTTTGTATGATTCTTAGACTCTTGCATACTCTTCACATACCCTTAAACAAATGAATAAAACCAAGCGGGAAATGACAAGAAAATTGGAATGACAATACTAACAAATGAAAGTAAATGTATTGTGAAAGAATAACATGACCATACTTAATGAAATGGGGGGAAAAAATCAACCTAAGCAGCTTAGAAGCAGTATCTTCACTAGGAACAAAGCTGAAGTCTTAAGCACTGTGCTCTAGTTAGTAAATGTTTTTCACACAGGTATATGAGTTAGCAACCCTGAAACTGCATTTGCCTACTATATACTAGAAGTGAACAAGTAAGTACGTATATTGTGGATAGTGAGAGCCAGTCTTCTTACTGTTGGAGGAAGACTTTGTAAAGAAAGAAGGATAAAGTCAAGCCTGTGGTATTGGATTCAAATAAAGGGCATCCACATAGATTCATGGTTTTTAATATATAATTCAGACACATGAATATATATATATATGGGCATATGTGTGGGTTAGTATACATTCATATTTCCTAACTCACTCCCTGAGAAGGCCTAGAAGCAGTTGACACTCCAGAACAATGAGCACACCTATTACCAGATCTTGGTTTCTAAATGCCATGCTCCAACATAAGGAACCAGAGTTCCTTGGATAATTTGATCCCAGGGGAGCCTGGAGCAAAGAAAATACAAGATAAACTTAGGACATTTTGTGATGTCCGAAGGTAAGGAAATGTTCCTCCGAAAGATGGAGGCTTATTAAAAACAGAGAAGCCAATCTGAAGGAGCATCTAATGGCCAAAACTGGAATAATGTGAATAACAATATAATAGTGTTTGACTTTAACCCCACTCAGGGAGTCTATGCAAATATAAAAATCAAATGCGTAAATGAAGGAAAAGATACAGCTCTTCCTTACAGTTGAATTTCAATTAAATGTAGATGGAAAGGGGATATAGAGAATCATCATTGTAAGTGTCCTAGTAATATCTGTTGCAGACAAGATTCACCAATGGATGCTAAAATTAGGGGGCAAAAGTTTGAGAAGGATTTGCAATCTCAAATTACCTCCCCAAAGATGCTGATTAACTATAAGGGGAAATAAAGTAACTATAATTTAGGGGAGAAGCCTAGCAGACACCACCCTATCCAAATGATCAAGATAAATAGCACCAGTAAGTAGACATATCAATATCATGAATCCCTTGATATGATGCATAAAAACATTTTTGTATGTGGTAGTCTTTCCAAAAGTACAAAAACATTCTGTTGTGGGCTGAATGTTTGTGTCCTTTCTAAAACTCATACATTGAGGCCCTAACCCCCAGTGTGGAGATGGGGCCTCTAAAGAAGTTCAGTTCATATCAGTTCAGTCTCTCTTTGCGACCCCACGAATCACAGCACGCCAGGCCTCCCTGTTCATTACCAACTCCCAGAGTTCACCTAAACTCATGTGTATCAAGTTGGTGATGCCATCCAGCCATCTCATCCTCCGTTGTCCCTTCTCCTTCTGCCCTCAGTCCCTCCCACCATCAGGGTCTTCTCCAATGAGTCTACTCTTCGCATGAGGTGGCCAAAGTATTGGAGATTCAGCTTTAGCATCAGTCCTTCCAATGAACACCCAGGATTGATCTCCTTTAGAATGGACTGGCTGGATCTCCCTGCAGTCCAAGGGACTCTCAAGAGTCTTCTCCAGAACCACAGTTCAAAAGCATCAATTCTTCAGCACTCAGATTTCTTCACAGTTCAATGCTCACATCCATACATGACCACTGGAAAAACCACAGCCTTGACTAGACGGACCTTTGTAGGCAAAGTGATGTCTCTGCTTTTTAATATGCTATCTAGGTTGGAGAAGGCAATGGCAAGCCACTATGGTACTCTTGCCTAGACAATCCCATGGATGGAGGAGCCTGGTAGGCTGCAGTCCGTGGGGTCTCTAAGGGTCGGACACGACTGAGCGACTTCACTTTCACTTTTCACTTTCACACATTGGAGAAGAAAATGGCAACCCACTCCAGTGTTCTTGCCTGGAGAATCCCAGGGATGGGGGAGCCTGGTGGGCTTCCGTCTATGGGGTCACACAGAGTCGGACACGACTGAAGTGACAGCAGCAGCAGCAGGTTGGTCATAACTTTCCTTCCAAGGAGTAAGCGTCTTTTGATTTCATGGCTGCAATCACCATCTGCAGTGATTTTGGAGCCCCTAAAATTAAAGTCTGACACTGTTTCCACTGTTTCCCCATCTATTTCCCATGAAGTGATGGGACCAGATGCCATGATCTTTGTTTTCTGAATGCTGAGCTTTAAGCCAACCTTTTCACTCTCCTCTTTTACTTTCATCAAGAGGCATTTTAGTTCCTCTTTACTTTCTGCCATAAGGGTGGTGTCATCTGCATATCTGAGGTTATTGATATTTCTCCTGGCAATCTTGATTCCACCTTGTGCTTCTTCCAGTCCAGCGTTCCTCATGATGTACTCTGCATATGACAATATACAGCCTCGACGTACTCCTTTTCCTATTTGGAACCAGTAAATGAGGTTAAATGAGGTCATAGGAATGGGACTGTGATTTAATACGATTAGTGTCCTTATGAGACTTTAGGATGATCCCCCACAATCACCCCTCCCAGCAAGAATGTACTGAACCAGCATGCTCACTCTGAAGAAAATCAAGTGAAGACATGGTGAGAATGCAGCCGTCTGCAAACCAGGAAGAGAGTTCACATCGGAGTTCACACTAGAGACTGAATTGACTGGACCCTTGTCTTTGGACTTGAGCCTCCAAAACTGAGAAATGGATATCTGTTACTGCAGCCACTCAGTCTGTGACATTTTGTTATGGCAGCCTGAACTAATACTCTTCCAAACCATGAGCAAATATGAGTAAACCCCGTGTGAGGAGCATTCTACAAAATTACTGATTAGTATTCTCCCAAAGTGTTACGGTCATGAAAGACAAGGAAAAGAGTAAAGAACAGTTGTGGACTGGGAGATACTAGGAGGGAAAAAAAAAAAAAAAACTGCATGCAATATGGAACCTGGAGTAGGATTCTAGGACATGAATGAAAAATGTGTAATTTGAAAAAGATCTACAGCTTAGTTAATAGTATTGCACTAGTATTAATTTCCTGTTTGTGATGTTAACATAGGGGAAGTGGGATCAGGGATGTAAAGGAACTCTTTGTACCATTTGTGCAAATTTTCTGTTATTCTAAAATTAGATCAAAAAGTTTACAAACAAAATCTTTAAAAAATGCAGATCAGAATATTCCCTCCCCTTTTCAAAATCCTCTTAGTGGCTTTCTATCTCACTCAAATTAGATGCCAAATTCTGTACAATGGGAAAGCCCTATACTAATTTCCTGTAGGAGAAGCCCTATACTCACTGTTCCCTTGCTTCCTCTCTAACTTCATCTTCTATTAGTCTCCCCCTCCCCACTGAACTTCAGCCAAACTAAGTTCTTATTTTTCCTTAGTATAGCAGGCACATCTCTGGCTTATGTCTTTGCATTGGTTTATTCCCAGTACCACTGGCTGTTCTTCTTCTAACTAACTGCATGACCTGCTCTTTCACATATTTTTGTCTTTACTCAAATATCATTTTATCAGTGAAATATTTCTAACTACCCTATTTTATTTTATACCCACAAGCTACCTGGAATTCCATATTCTGATATTTCTTTTTCCATTGCCCTTGTTATCATTATCAATATACTGAATATTTTATTGATAATGATTACAAGGGCAATCTGGAGAAGGCAATGGCAACCCATTCCAGTACTCTTGCCTGGAAAATCCCATGGGCACAGGAACCTGGTAAGCTGTAGTCCATGGGGTCGATAAGAGTCGGACACGACTGAGCAACTTCACTTTCACTTTTCACTTTCATGCATTGGAGAACCCACTCCAATGGCAACCCACTCCAGTGTTATTGCCTGGAGAATCCCAGGGACGGGGGAGCCTGGTGGGCTGCCGTCTATGGGGTCTCACAGAGTCGGACACAACTGAAGCGACTTAGCAGCAGCAGCAAGTTAAAGTTAGAGAGAGGTCTATTTTTTTTCACTGATGTATTCGCAGTGAACATGAAGAGAGAATGAATAGTCATCTGGAGGTTGCTTCATCTCCAATGTCTTATTCTAGTTTCAAATGCAGGAAGAAAGACACACACACACATACACACACTCAAAGAAGAAATATATTAGGAAAGCAAAACCTCTCATCATTTCTTCATGTGTTATTGGATTATTGGTCAAACTATTTACATGACCATCTGTAACGAAGCCTGGGAATTTTTTCTTTTTTTGACCTGGGAATATTACCATTCAAACAAAATTTAGTTTCTGTTGAATAAAGAAGAAAGGAAGTGGTTACTGGGTAGGCTACTGATAATGTCTGCCACAAAAACCATATCTGCCACATTTTGACAAAAATTTAGGTTTAGAGGGACAAAGAATGGATATTCTAAACTATTTAGTTGACACATAATACAGGATGCTCGGAGCTGGTGCACTAGGATGACAGAGAGGGATGATATGGGGAGGGAGGTGGGAGAGGGGTTCAAGATGGAGAACACATGTACACCCGGGGCGGATTCATGTCAATGTATGGCAAAACCAATACAATATTGTACAGTAATTAGCCTCCAGTTAAAATTTTAAAAAAAGGAAAAAATCCTAAATAAAAATAATAATAGTACTTAGTGTAAGTGAAGTCGCTCAGTCGTGTCTGACTCTTTGTGACCCCATGGACTGTAGCCCACCAGGCTCCTCCATCCATGGGATTTTCCAGGCAAGAATACTGGAGTGGGTTGCTATTTCCTTCTCCAGGGGATCTTCCTGACCCAGGGATCAAACCCAGGTTTCCCACATTGCAGGCAGATGCTTTAACCTCTGAGCCACCAGGGAAGCCAATATTACTTAAGAGGTAGCCAAAAGCTTTCATAAATTTATACTTCTGTTTCAATAATTTTAAGAAGAAGGGGAAGCACAACTTTTATGGTTCTGAGGGATAAAGTGTAAAGAATTTTCCCAGTCTCCCAATTTATCCCTCCCCAACTTCCCCCTTATCTCCTGGTAGTCATAATTTTGTTTTCTACATCTGTGACTCTACTTCTGTATTTTAAATAAGTTCATTTGCCTGCCGGACTTCAGGCTCTACTACAAAGGCACAGTCATCAAGACAGTATAGTACTGGCATAAAGACAGAAATATAGATCAATGGAACAAAATAGAAAGCCCAGAGATAAATCCACACACCTATGGACACCTTATCTTTGACAAAGGAGGCAAGAATATAAAATGGAGAAAAGACAGTCTCTTTAACAAATGGTGCTGGGAAAACTGGTCAGCCACTTGTAAAAGAATGAAACTAGAACACTCCCTAACACCATACACAAAAATAAACTCAAAATGGATTAAAGATCTAAATGTAAAACCAGAAACTATAAAACTCCTAGAGGACAACATAGGCAAAACACTCTCTGACATAAATCACAGCAGGATCCTCCATGACCCACCTCCCAGAATATTGGAAATAAAAGCAAAAATAAACAAATGGGACCTAATTAAAATCAAAAGCTTCTGCACAGCAAAGGAAACTATAAGCAAGGTGAAAAGACAGCCTTCAGAATGGGAGAAAATAATAGCAAATGAAACAACTGACAAAGAATTAATCCCCCAAATATACAAGCAGCTCCTGCAGCTCAATTCCAGAAAAATAAACGACCCAATCAAAAAATGGGCCAAAGAACTAAACAGACATTTCTCCAAAGAAGACATATAGATGGCTAACAAACACATAAAAAATGCTCAACATCCCTCATAATCAGAGAAATGCAAATCAAAACCACAATTCACACCAGTCAGAATGGCTGCTATCCAAAAGTCTATATGCAATAAATGCTGGAGAGGGTGTGGAGAAAAGGGAACCCTCTTACACTGTTGGTGGGAATGCAAACTACTACAGTCACTATGAAGAACAGTGTGGAGATTCCTTAAAAAGCTGGAAATAGAACTGCCATATGATCCAGCAATCACACTCCTGGGCATACACACCGAGGAAACCAGAATTGAAAGAGACACATGTACTCCAATGTACATCGCAGCACTGTTTATAATAGCGAGGACATGGAAGCAACCTAGATGTCCATCTGCAGACGAATGGATAAGAAAGCTTTGGTACATATGCACAATGGAGTATTACTCAGCCGTTAGAAAGAATACACTTGAATCAGTTCTAATGAGGTGGATGAAACTGGAGCCTATTATACAGAGTGAAGTAAGCCAGAAAGAAAAACACTAATACAGTATACTAACGCATATATATGGAATTTAGAAAGATGGTAATGATAACTCTGTATACGAGACAGCAAAAGAGACACAGGTGTATAGAACAGTCTTTTGGACTCTGTGGGAGAGGGCAAAGGTGGGATGATTTGGGAGAATAGCATTGAAACATGTATATTATCACATGTGAAATGAATCACCAGTCCAGGTTCGATGCATGATACAGGATGCTCGGGGCTGGTGCACAGGGATGATCCAGAGGGAGGATAAGGGGAGGAGGGAGGTGAGGGGGGGGTTCAAGAGGGGGAACACATGTACACCTGTGGCGGATTCATGTCAATGTATGGCAAAACCAACCAATATAATATTGTAAAGTTATTAGCCTCCAATAAAAAAAAAGAGGGAAAAAATAATAAATAAATAAGTTCATTTGTATCCCTTTTTTATATCCCACCTATTAGCAATACCTTTGACATTTGTCTTTCTGTGTCTGACTTCACTCAGGGAACCCTACTCAATACTCTGTAATGACCTATATGGGAAAAGAATCTTTAAAAATAGTGCAGGACTTTCCTGGCAACCAACTGGTTAACAATTCCACTGCAGGGGCCATGCGTTTAATCCCTGGTCAGGGAACCAAGATTCCACATGCTGCAAGGTATGGCCAAAAAAAAAAATAGCCCATAGAGTAGATATATGTAAGACTGATTGACTTGCTGTACACCTGAAACCACATACTGTAAATCAACAATGCTCAAAAAAAATTTTTTTAAAGAATTTTCTGCATACCTAAGTTCTGAATGAAAAATGATATCTAGAACAAGATATTCTCAAATATGCAAGAGCCCAGAAAATATGCTTCTCAGGTTTCCTTATTGAATAAAACTATTTTAACATGTGCTATTACAGCTCATTGTAGGGCTTTTGTTTTGGCCCCACAGCTTGCAGAATCTTAGTTCCTCCACCAGGGGTTGAACCCAGGTCCCCTGCATTGGAAGTAAGGAGTCCTAACCCTGGACCACAAGGGTATTCCTTGCATATTGTGTTTTAAAAAATATATTAACCCTGAATATTTATTGGAAGGACTGATGCTGAGGCTCCAATACTTTGGCCACCTGATGCAAAGAGCTGACATTGGAAAAGACCCTGATGCTGGGAAAGATTGAAGGCAGAAGGAGAAGGGAACAACAGAGGATGAGATGATTGGATGGCATCACCAATTCAATGGATATGAGTTTGGACAAACTGGGAGATAGAGAAGGACAAGGAAGCCTGGTGTCCTGCAGTCCATAGGGTCACAGAGAGTCGGACATGACTGAGTGACTGAACAACAGTGGCTTTGTACTAAGTCAGCTTGGCTAGGCTAAGCTACATTTCCTAGAACTTCCTTTTGTATATAGTATTTCTAGTTAGGGTGGACTATAAGAGAGACTTCTGTGGGAAACTTGGGAGGCAAAAGCAAAGCAGTAGCCACTTTATTGCTCACACAGTTGTCTGATCTACTGTTGCATCTCTTTGTCATGATGTGTGGCCAGATCTGGAACTACTTCATCTTCCCTGTATCTTTCTTCAGCTTCTCTTACTGATTGGTCAATATACTAAGTTTAGTTCTGTGATAAAGAGGACATGCATACCATCAAGGTCAGAGACAACAGGAATTTACCCAAATTTCAATCTGTCCTGTGGCCCTCAGCTTGTCCTTGTGTGTTCTGACTTGTTCTTCCTCTCCCTCAGAATTTCTTGCTGATTTCCTGCCCTGTGGACTTGAAGTTTCACGATCAGATAGAGACACAATAGCTCTTCACAAGGAGGCAAGAAGATTAGATTCCTAGAATGAATCCTTTTGCACACACACAAACATACATAATCCACATTCTAGTAGTTCTGCTTCTCTGATTGAACTCTGACTTATACACTACCCTGAGGTTGTTTTTGTTTTGTTTTGTTTTTGCTTATAGTACACTTTTAAAAATTTTTATTTATTTAAATTGGAGGCTAACTACTTTACATTATTGTATTGTTTTTGCCATACATTGACATGAATCTGCCCCGGGTGTACATGTGTTCCCCATCTTGAATCCCCCTCCCACCTGATGCTCGGGGCTGGTGTACCCTGAGTTTACTTTAAAATTGTCCAACAATTTCTGCTAAGAGTTTAGAACTTTTTCCTTTCAAAGACTGGTCTTTAACTTGCTTCATATTGGTTTTCATGTATGTACAGTGTGAATGAGTTCAATTCTATTTCTTTCCAAATGATTAACCCATTGTTTCAAGATTCTTAATTGGAAAGTCCATCTTTTCTCTTTTGACAGGAAATATCAAGTTTATCATATAGCAAGTGTCCATACATGTATGGATTTGTTTTCGGGTCTTTCTCTTAGTATACTATGTATATATATTAGTATAGCTGTGAAAGAAAGAAAGTGAAAGTGAAGTCACTCAGTCGTGTCCTACTCTTAGCAACCCCATGGACTACAGCCTACCAGGCTCCTCCGCCCATGGGATTTTCCATCAAGAAGTATAGCTGTACCTAACTTAAGTTAAGGGATATCTATAACTCAGTGAGTACTTGTGTCTTAATTACAGTAGCTCTAATATAAATCTTGGCATGTACCCTATCTTACTTTTCTTGATCAATAGTATCTTGGTGTTTTGCTTCTTAGCATCTTTATATAAATTTTAGAGATATTTATGAATATATTTTAAGAATATTCTTAAATTCCATAATGTAATCTGTTGTTATGTATTCAGGTTGATTTATATCAATAGATTAAATTGGAGATAATTGACATGTATTACCTTGTATAATGTTAACAGAAACAATCTCTAAGCATGGTGCATTTCTCTACTTAAGTTTTCTATAATGCTTTTCAACTGAGTTTTAAAATATTCTTCAAGAAGCTCTTGCATAACTTTTTCAAAATTTATTTCTAGGTATTTACATTTTTGCTCTATTAAAAATGATAATTAAATTTTTGATGGAAAATATAGCATAACTCTAAAGGTTTTCAATAGAAATATATTGTATATATTTATTGGAGTGTTGTTTTTCAATTCAGTATTATGTTTTAAAGCACCATCATTTAGTTAATTAATTTTCATTGACATCTAATATTTCATCACATGAATATGTCACGATTTTTCTACTCTATTGTTGATAGACATTAGGAATTTCCCCAGTGCTCAGCTGCTATAGACAATGCTTCTCTAAAACAAATTTATATTATGTTCCTGAGCATTTAACTAATCATTTCTGTAGGATGCTTATTTAAGAGTGAAATTACTGCATCAAAGAATGTGTCACACTGTTGTACAAGGGATTGTAATAGTTTATGTACTCATCAGCAATACGTAAGGTTTCCCAATATTTCATATTTTAATACAGGAACTAGTCAGCTCTGTTATTTATTTATTTACTTAGCCAAAGTAATATGTATTCAGTGAAATCTTATTTCCCTGATTACTCATGAATTTGAGTAATTTATTATGTTTACCTGCTGTTTGAATTTCCTCTTTTGTTAAGTCCCATGTCAGTCTCTGGTGGAGGCGTGGGTCGGCAGTGGCCTGCTGCAGGGTTCGGGTCACTGATGTGGCAGTGCATGCATGGGACCTTTGAAGGAGGTCGCCGTTATCTTCTTTACCTCCACCATAGTTTGGCCTCAGATCACACAACAGAGAAGGAACACAGATCCACCCATCAACAGAAAATTAGATTAAAGATTTACTGAGCCAGATGAGAGAGACGCCGGCCCGGCGCAACCAACCGCGCAAAGAGGCGTGGCCGTGAGGAGCTACCCCACGTCCAATAGGCAGTGGCTGCGCGGGGGCAGGAGGGCAAAGAGGAGCTACTCCACGTTCAAGGTCAGGAGGGGCGGCCTTGAGGAGATACCCCTCATCCGTGGTAAGGTGCAGCGGCTGCGCTTTCTTGGAGCAGCTGTGAAGAGATATCCCACGCCCAAGGTAAGAGAAACCCAAATAAGATGGTAGGTATTGCCAGGGGGCATGAGAGGGCAGACACACTGAAATCATAATCACAGGAAACTAGTCTATCTGATCACATGAACCACAGCCGAATGTGGTGCACGGAGAAGGGACTGGCAAACCACTTAAGTATACTTGCCTTGAGAACCCCATGAAGAGTATCAAAGGGCAAAATGATAGGATACTGAATGAGCAATTCCCCAGGTCGGTAGGTGCCCAGTATGCTACTGGAGATCAGTACAGAAATAACTCTAGAAGGAATAAAAGGATGGAACAAAAGCAAAAAAAAATACCCAGTTGTGGATGTGACCAGTGATAGAAGCAAGGTCCGGTGCTGTAAAGAGCAATATTGCATAGGAACCTGGAATGTTAGGTCGATGAATCAAGGCAAATTGGAAGTGGTCAAACAGGAGATGGCAAGAGTGAACATAGACATTCTAGGAATCAGTGAATTAAAATGGACTGGAATGGGTGAATTTAACTCAGATGACCATTCTATCTACTACTGTGGGCAGGAATCCCTTAGATGAAATGGAGTAGCCATCATGGTCAACAAGAGTCCGAAATGCAGTACTTGGATGCAATCTTAAAACTGACAGAATGATTTCTGTTCGTTTCCAAGGAAAACCATTCAATATTACAGCAATCCAGGCCTATGCCCCAACCAGTAATGCTGAAGAAGCGGAAGTTGAACGGTTCTATGAAGACCTACAAGACCTTTAAGAACTAACACCCAAAAAGATGTCCTTTTCATTATAGGGGACTGGAAGGCAAAAGTAGGAAGTCAAGAAACACCTGGAGTAACAGGCAAGTTTGGCCAAGGAACACGGAATGAAGCAGGGCAAAAGCTAATATAGTTCTGTCAAGAGAACGCCCTGGTCATAGAAAACACCCTCTTCCAACAACACAAGACAAGACTCTACACATGGACATCACCAGATGGTCAACACCGAAATCAGATTGATTATATTCTTTGCAGCCAAAGATGGAGAAGCTGTATACAGTTAGCAAAAACAAGACCAGGAGCTGACTGTGGCTCAGATCATGAACGCCTTATTGCCAAATTCAGACTTAAATTGAAGAAAGTAGGGAAAACCACTAGACCATTCAAATATGACCTAAATCAAACCCCTTATGATTATACAGTGGAAGTGAGAAATAGATTTAAGGGACTAGATCTGATAGATAGAGTGCCTGATGAACTCTGGACGGAGGTTCATGACATTGTACAGGAGACAGGGACCAAGACCACCCCCATGGAAAAGAAATGCAAAAAAGCAAAATGGCTATCTGAGGAGGCCTTACAAATAGCTGTGAAAAGAAGAGAAGTGAAAAGCAAAGGAGAAAAGGAAAGATATAAGCATCTGAATGCAGAGTTCCAAAGAACAGCAAGGAGAGATAAGAAAGCCTTCCTCAGCGATCAATGCAAAGAAATAGAGGAAAACAACAGAATAGGAAAAACAAGAGATCTCTTCAGGAAAATGAGAGATACCAAGGAAACATTTCATGCAAAGATGAGCTCGATAAAGGACAGAAATGGTATGGACCCAACAGAAGCAGAAGATATTAAGAAGAGGTGGCAAGAATACACGAAGAACTGTACAAAAAAGATCTTCACGACCAAGATAGTCACGATAACGTGATCACTGACCTAGAGCCAGACATCTTGGAATGTGAAGTCAAGTGGGCCTTAGAAAGCATCACTACGAACAAAGCTAGTGGAGGTGTTGGAATTCCAGGTGAGCTATTTCAAATCTTGAAAGATGATGCTGTGAAAGTGCTGCACTCAATATGCCAGCAAATTTGGAAAACTCAGCAGTGGCCACAGGACTGGAAAAGGTCAGTCTTCATTCCAATCCCTAAGAAAGGAAATGCCAAATAATGCTCAAACTACTGCACAATTGCACTCATCTCACACGCTATTAAAGTCATGCTCAAAATTCTCCAAGCCAGGCTTCAGCAATATGTGAACCATGAACTCCCAGATGTTCAAGCAGGTTTTAGAAAAGGCAGAGGCACCAGAGATCAAATTGACAACATCCGCTGGATCATGGAGAAAGCAAGAGAGTTCCAGAAAAACATCTATTTCTGCTTCATTGACTATGCCAAAGCCTTTGACTGTGTCGATCACAATAAACTGTGGAACATTCTGAAAGAGATGGGAATCCCAGACCACCTGACCTGCCTCTTGAGAAACCTGTATGCAGGTCAGGAAGCAACAGTCAGAACTGGACATGGAACAACAGACTGGTTCCAAATAGGAAAAGGAGTACGTCAAGGCTGTATATTGTCACCTTGCTTATTTAAATTATATGCAGAGTCCATCATGAGAAACGCTGGGCTGGAAGAAGCACAAGCTGGAATCAAGATTGCCAAGAGAAATATCAATAACCTCAGATATGCAGATGACACCACCTTTATGGCAGAAAGTGAAGAGAAACTAAAAAGCCTCTTGATGAATGTGATAGAGGAGAGTGGAAAGTTGGCTTGAAGCTCAACATTCAGAAAATGAAGATCAAGGCATCTGGTCCCATCACTTCATGGGAAATAGATGGAAAAACAGTGGAAACAGTGTCAGAGTTTATTTTTTTCGGCTCCAAAATCACTGCAGATGCTGATTGCAGCCATGAAATTAAAAGACGCTTACTCCTTGGAAGGAAAGTTATGACCAACCTTGATAGTATATTAAAAAGCAGAGAGATTACTTTGCCAACAAAGGTCCGTCTAGTCAAGGCAATGGTTTTTCCCGTGGTCATGTATGGATGTGAGAGTTGGACTGTGAAGAAAGCTTATCGCCGAAGAATTGATGCTTTTGAACTGTGGTGCTGGAGAAGACTCTTGAGAGTCCCTTGGACTGCAAGGAGATCCAACCAGTCCATTCTAAAGGAGATCAATCCTGGGTGTTCATTGGAAGGACTGATGCTAAAGCTGAAACTGCAATACTTTGGCCACCTCATGCGACGAGTTGACTCACTGGAAAAGACTCTGATGCTGGGAAAGGTTGGGAGCGGGAGGAGAAGGGGACGACAGTGAATGAGATGGCTGGATACCATCACCGACTCAATGGACATGAGTTTGAGTGAACTCCAGGAGTTTGTGATGGACAGGGAAGCCTGGCGTGCTGTGATTCATGGGGTCGCGGAGAGTCGGACAAGACTGAGCGACTGAACTGAAATGAACTGAACTGAGCCTGGCCCCACCCATAAGAACAAGAACCAGTTTCCCTCTTAGTCAATCTCTCCCATCAGGAAACTTCCATAAGTCTCTTATCTTTCTCCATCAGAGGACAGACAGAATGAAAACCACCATTGCAGAAAATACCAATCTAATCACATGGAACACAACCTCAATGAAACTATAAGCCTTGATATGTAGGGCACCCAAGATGGGCGGATCATGGTGGAGAGTACTGACAATATGTGGTCACCCAGAGAAGGGAATGGAAAACCACTTCAGTATTCTTGCCTTGAGAACACCAAGAACAGCATGAAGAGGCAAAAAGATAGGACACTGAGGATGACCTGCCTGGGTCAGTAGGTGCCCAATATGCTACTCAAGATCAGGGGAGAAATAACTTCAGTAAGAATGAAGAGATGGAACCAAAGCAAAAACAACACCCAGTTGTGGATGTGACTTGTAATGGCAGTAAAGGACGATGCTGTGAAAAACAATATTGCATCGGAACCTGGAATGTTGGGTCCAAGTCAAACAGGAGATGGCAAGTGTGAACATTGACATTTAAGGAATCAGTGAACTAAAATGGAATAGAATGGATAAATTAACTCATTCTATGACCATTCTATCACACTTGATCTTAGCCAAAAGGCCGGGAAGGGAATGGCAAGCCATTTCAATATACTTGCCTTGAGAACCCCATGAACAGTATCAAAAGGCAAAATTGTTGGATATTGAATGAGGAATTCCTCAGGTCGGTAGGTGACCAGTATTCTACTGGAGATCAGTGGAGAAATAACTCCAGAAAGAATGAAGGGATGAAGCCAAAGCAAAACCAATACCCAGTTGTGGATGTGACTGGTGATAGAAGCAAGGTCTGATGCTGTAAAGAGCAATATTGCATAGGAACCTGGAATGTTAGGTCGATGAATCAAGGCAAATTGGAAGTGGTCAAACAGGAGATGACAAGAGTGAACGTAGACATTCTAGGAATCAGTGAACTAAAATGGACTGGAATAGGTGAATTTAACTCAAATGACCATTATATCTACTACTGTGGGCAGGAATCCCTTAGAAGAAATGGAGTAGCCATCATGGTCAACAAAAGAGTCTGAAATGCAGTACTTGGATACAATCTCAAAAACTACAGAATGATCTCTTCGTTTCCAAGGCAGACGATTCAATATTACAGTAATCCAAACCTATGCCCAGTCAGTAACACTGAAGAAGCCGAAGTTGAATGGTTCTTTGAAGACCTACAAGACCTTTTAGAACTAACACCCAAAAAAGATGTCCTTTTCATTATAGGGGACTGGAATGCAAAAGTAGGAAGTCAAGAAACACCTGGAGTAACAGGTAAATTTGGTCTTGGTGCACGGAATGAAGCAGGGCAAAGGCTAATAGAGTTTTGCCAAGAGAACGCACTGGTCATAGCAAACACCCTCTTCCAACAACACAAGACAAGACTCTACACATGGACATCACCAGATGGTCAACACCGAAATCAGATTGATTATATTTTTTGCATCCAAAGATGGAGAAGTTCTACATAGTTAGCAAAAACAAGACCAGGAGCTGACTGTGGCTCAGATCATGAACGCCTTATTGCCAAATTCAGACTTAAATTGAAGAAAGTAGGGGAAACCACCAGACCATTATGATATGACCTAAATCAAATCCCTTATGATTATACAGTGGAAGTGAGAAATAGATTTAAGGGACTAGATCTGATAGAGTGCCTGATGAACTCTGGACGGAGGTTCGTGACATTGTACAGGAGAAAGGGACCAAGACCATCCCCATGGAAAAGAAATGCAAAAAAGCAAAATGGCTGTCTGAGGAGGCCTTACAAATAGCTGTGAAAAGAAGAGAAGTGAAAAGCAAAGGAGAAAAGGAAAGATATAAGCATTTGAATGCAGAGTTCCAAAGAATAGCAAGGAGAGATAAGAAAGCCTTCCTCAGCAATCAATGCACAGAAATAGAGGAAAACAACAGAATAGGAAAAACAAGAGATCTCTTCAGGAAAATGAGAGATACCAAGGAAACATTTCATGCAAAGATGACCTCGATAAAGGACAAAAATGGTATGGACCTAACAGAAGCAGAAGATATTAAGAAGAGGTGGCAAGAATACACTGAAGAACTGTACAAAAAATAACTTCACGACCAAGATAGTCACGATAACGTGATCACTGACCTAGAGCCAGACATCTTGGAATGTGAAGTCAAGTGGGCCTTAGAAAGCATCACTATGAACAAAGCTAGTGGAGGTGATGGAATTCCAGGTGAGCTATTTCAAATCTTAAAAGATGATGCTATGAAAGTGCTGCACTCAATATGCCAGCAAATTTGGAAAACTCAGCAGTGGCCACAGGACTGGAAAAGATCAGTCATCATTCCAATCCCAAAGAAAGGCAATACCAAAGAATGCTCAAACTACTGCACAATTGCACTCATCTCACACGCTAGTAAAGTCATGGTGAAAATTCTCCAAGCCAGGGTTCAGGAATACGTGAACCGTGAACGTTCAGATGTTCAAGCTGGTTTTAGAAAAGGCAGAGGAACCAGAGATCAAATTGCCAACATCTGCTGGATCATGGAGAACGCAAGAGAGTTCCAGAAAAACATCTATTTCTGCTTCAATGACTATGCCAAAACCTTTGACTGTGTGGATCACAATAAACTGTGGAAAATTCTGAAAGAGATGGGAATCCCAGACCACCTGACCTGCCTCTTGAGAAACCTGTATACAGGTCAGGAAGCAACAGTTAGAACTGGACATGGAACAACAGACTGGTTCCAAATAGGAAAAAGAATATGTCAAGGCTGTATATTGTCACCTTGCTTATTTAACTTATATGCAGTGTACATCATGAGGAACGCTGGGCTGGAAGAAGCACAAGCTGGAATCAAGATTGCTGGGAGAAATATCAATAACCTCAGATATGCAGATGACACCACCCTTATGCCAGAAAGTGAAGAGGAACTCAAAAGCCTCTTGATGAAAGTGAAAGAGGAGAGTGAAAAGGTTGGCTTGAAGCTCAACATTCAGAAAACTAAGATTATGGCATCTGGTCCCATCACTTCATGGGAAATAGATGGGGAAACAGTGGAAAGAGTGTCAGACTTTTTCTGGGGTCAAAAATCACTCTGGATGCTGATAGCAGCCATGAAATTAAAGACGCTTACTCCTTGAAGGAAAGTTATGACCAACCTAGATAGCATATTAAAAAGCAGAGACATTGCTTTGCCAACAAAGGTCCGTCTAGTCAAGGCAATGGTTTTTCCCATGGTCATGTATGGATGTGAGAGTCGGACTGTGAAGAAAGCTGATCGCCGAAGAATTGATGCTTTTGAACTGTGGTGCTGGAGAAGACTCTTGAGAGTCCCTTGGACTGCAAGGAGATCCAACCAGTCCATTCTAAAGGAGATAAATTCTGGGTGTTCATTGGAAGGACTGATGCTAAAGATGAAAGTCCAATACTTTGGCCACCTCATGTTGACTCACTGGAAAATACTCTGATGATGGGAGAGATTGGGGGCTGGAGGAGAAGGGGACGAAAGAGAATGAGATGGCTGGATGGCATCACCGACTCGATGGACATGAGTTTGAGTGAACTCCGGGAGTTGGTGATGGACAGGGAGGCCTGGCGTGCTGTGATTCATTGGGTCACAAAGAGTTGGACACGACTGAGCAACTGAACTGAACTGACCATTATATCTACTACAGAGAGCAAAAATCCCTTAGAAGAAATGGAATAGACTCCGTAGTCAGCAAAAGAGTCTGAAATGCAGTACTTGGATGCAATCTAAGAACGACAAAGTGATTTCTGTTTGTTTCCAAGGCAAACCATTCAATATCACAGTAATCCAAGTCTATGCCCCTACCACTAATGATGAAAAAGCTTAAGTTGAAGGGGTCTATGAAGACCTACAAGGCCTCTTAGAACTAACACCCAAAAAAGATATCCTTTTCATTATAGAGGACTGTAATGCAAAAGTAAGAAGTCAAGAGATACCTGGAGAAACAGGCAAATTTGGCCTTGGAATACAGAATGAATCAGAGCAAAGGCTCACAGAGTTTTGCCAAAAGAACACACTGGTCATAGCAAATACCCTCTTCCAACAACACAGGAGAAGATTCAACACATGGACACCACCAGATAGTCAATACTGAAATCAGATTGATTATATTCTTTGCAACGAAAGATGGAGAAGCTCTATAGAGGCAGCAAAAACAAGACCAGTAACTGATTGTGGCTCTGATCATGAATTCCTTATTGCAAATTTCAGACTTCAATTGAAGAATGTAGAGGAACCACTAGACCATTCAGTTATGACCTAAATCAAATCCCTTACAATTATACAGTAGAAGTGACAAATAGATTCAAGGGGTTAGATCTGATAGAGTGCCTGAAGAACTATAGATGGAGGTTTATGACATTGTACAGGAGACAGTGATCAAGACCATCACCAAGAAAAAGAAATGGAAAAAGGAAAAATTGCTGTCTGAGGAGGCCTTACAAATAGCTGTGAAAAGAAGAGATGTGAAAGGCAAAGTAGAAAAGGAAAGTTATACCCATTTGAATGCAGAGTTCCAAAGAATAACAAGGAGAGACAAAAAAGCCTCCTCAGTGATCAGTGCAAGGGAATAGAGGAAAACAATAGAAGGGAAAGACTAGAGATCTCTTCAAGAAAATTAGAGATACCAAGGCAACATTCCATGCAAAGACGGGCACAGTAAAGAACAGAAATGGTATGGACCAAACAAAAGCAGAAGATATTAAGAAGAGGTGGCAAGAATAGATTGAAAGAATATACAAAAAAAAAAAATCTTCATGACCCAGATAACCATGATGGTGTGATCACTCACCTGGAGCCAGACATCCTGGAGTGCCAAGTCAAGTGGGCCTTAGGAAGCATCACTAAGAACAAAGCTAGTGGAGGTGATGGAGCTCCAGTTGAGCTATTTCAAATCCTAAAAGCTGATGATGTGAAAGTGCTGCCCTCAATATGCCAGCAAAGTTGGAATACTCAGCAGACTCCACAGGATTGGAAAAAGTCAGTTTTCCTTCCAATCTCCAAGAAAGGCAATGCCAAGGGATGTTCAAACTTTTGCACAATTGCATTCAACTCACATGCTAGCAAAGTAATGCTCAAAATTCTCCAAGGCAAGCTTCAGAAATACATGAACCATGAACTTTCAGATGTTCAAGTTGGATTTCGAAAAGGCAGAGGAACCAGAGTTCAAATTGCCAACATCTGTTGGATCACTGAAAAAGCAAGACAGTTCCAAAAAAAAAAAAAAAATCTACTTCTGCTTTATTGACTAAGCCAAAGCCTTTGACTGTGTGGATCACAACAAACCGTGGAGAATTCTTAAAGAGATGGGAAAACCAGACCACCTCACCTGCCTCCTGAGAAATTTGTATGCAAGTCAAGAAGTAACAATTAGAACTGGACATGGAACAACAGCCTGGTTCCAAATCAGGAAAGGAGTACATCAAGGTTGTATATTGTCACCCTGATTATTTAACTTACAATGCAGAGTGCATCATGTGAAATGCTGGGCTGGATGAAGCACAAGCTGGAATCAAGACAGCTGAGAGAAATATCAATTACCTCAGATATGCAGATGACACCACCCTTATGGCAGAAAGCGAAGAGCTAAAGATCCTCTTGATGAAAGTGAAAGAGGAGATTGAAAATGTTGGCTTAAAACTCAACATTCAGAAAACTAAGATCATGGCATCCAGTCCCATCACTTCATGGCAAATAGATGGGGAAACAATGGAAACAGTGAGAGACTTTATTTCCTTCGGCTCCAAAATCACTGCAGATGGTGAGTGCAGCCATGAAATTAAAAGATGCTTGCTCCTTGGAAGAAAAGCTTCAACCAGCTTAGACAGGGTGCTAAAATATAAAGACATTACTTTACCAACAAAGGTTCATCTAGTCAAAGCTATCATCTTTCCAGTAATCATGTATGGATGTGTGAGTTGGACTATAAAGAAAGTTGAGTGTCAGAGAATTGATGCTTTTGAACTGTGGTGTTGGAGAAGATTCTTGAGAGTCCCTTGGGCTGCAGAGATCAAACTAGTCAATCCTAAAGGAAGTCAGTCCTGAATATTCTTTGGAAGAACTGATGCTCAAGCTGAAGCTCCAATACTTTGGCCACATGATGTGAAGAACTGACTCATTGGAAAAAACCCTGATGCTGGGAAAGATTGAAGGTGGGAGGAGAAGGAGATAACAGAGGATGAGATGATTGGATGACACTACCAACTTATTGGACATGAGTTTGAGTAAGCTCCGGGAGTTGGTGATGGATAGGAAAGCCTGGCGTGCTGCAGTCCATGGGGTCACAAAGGGTCAGACACGATTGAATGCTTGAACTGAACTTATATCAAATCTTTTGCCCGTTTTCTCTGCATTATACTTTTCTTGTCCAGATGCAGGAATTCTTTATCAGTTTTGAATATAAGACTTTTTTGATTCTCCATGATGCAGATATTTTCTCCTCCTCTGTGGTGTGTTCTGATTTGGTGACTTTTTTTGATATGATGAATGTAATCAACCCTTTCATGGATCACATCCTTGCCATGGGAAAGGGGCTTGTATAACTCAATGAAGCTATGAGCCCTGCCATGCGGGGCCAACCAAGATGGATAGGTCATAGCGAAGAGTTCTGAGAAAATCTGGTCCATTGAAGGAGGGAAAGGCAAACCACTCCATGATTCTTGCTGGGGAACCCCGTAAATAGTTTCAAAGGACAAAAAACTTGACACCAGAAGATGAGCCACCCAGGTCAGAAGAGCCCATTATGCTATGGGGGGAAAGTGGAGGGCAATTACAAATAGCTCCAGAAAGAATGAAGTGGCTGGCCAAAGAGGAAACAATGTTCCGTTGTGGATATGTCTAGTGGTGAAAGTAAAGTCTGAGGCTGTTAAGAACAATATGGCATAGGAACCTGGAATGTTAGGTCCATGAATCAAGGTTAATTGGATGTCATCAAGCAGGAAATGACAGAGAACTATTGACATCTTAGGAATCAGTGAACTAAAATGTACAGGAATGGGTGAATTTAATTCAGATGACCATTATATTTACTAAGGGATTTGGCAAGAATCCCTTAGAAGAAATGGAATAGCCCTCATAGTCAACAAGAGAATCTGAAATACAGTACTTGAGTGCAACCTCAAAAGTGACAGATGATCTCAGTTCATTTCCAAAGCAAACCATTCAACAGAGTAATCCAAATCTATGCCTAAACTTAAGTAAACCAAAGTAAACCTAAAACCTAAGTAAACCTAAGTAAACCAAGTCTATGCCTAAACCAAAGATGCTGAGGAAGCTGAAGTTGAACAGTTCTATGAAGACCTACTAGAACTAACACCAAATAAAGATGTCCTTTCATCACAGGTAATTGGAATATAAAAGGATGAAGTCAAGACTGGAGCCTATTATACAGAGTGAAGTAAACCAGAAAGAAAAAACACCAATACAGGATGCTGCTGCTGCTGCTAAGTCGCTTCAGTCATGTCCCACTCTGTGCGACCCCATAGACGGCAGCCCATGAGGCTCCCCTGTCCCCGGGATTCTCCAGGCAAGAACAGTGGAGTGGGTTGCCATTTCCTTCTCCAATGCATGAAAAGTGGAAAATGAAAGTGAAGATTCTCAGTCGTGTCTGACTTTTAGCAATCCCATGGACTGCAGCCTACCAGGCTCCTCCGTTCATGGGATTTTCCAGGCTAGAGTACTGGAATGGGTTGCCATTGTGTTCTCCTCAATACAGTATACTAACACATATATAATGGAATTTAGAAAGATGGTAATGATAACCCTATATGCGAGACAGCAAAAGAGACACAGATGTACAGAACAGTCTTTTGGACTCTGTGGGAGAAGGCGAGGGTGGGATGATCTGAGAGAATAGCATTGAAACATGTATATTATCATATGTGAAACAGATTGCCAGTCCAGGTTTGAAGCATGAGACAGGGTGCTTGGGGCTCGTGTACTGGGATGACCCAGAGGGATGGGATGGGGAGGGAGGTGGGAGGGGGGTTCAGGATGGGAAACACATGCAAACCCATGGCTGATTCATGTCAAATATTGTAAAGTAATTAGCCTCTAATGAAAATAAATAAATTTAAAAAAGATTAAAATCAGTCATAATTCTAAAAAAAAAAAAAAGAAATACATGGAGTAACAAGAAAGTTTGACCTCAGAGTACAAAATTAAACAGGGCAAAAACTAACAGAGTTTTGTCAAGAGAACACACTGCTCACAGTAAACACCATTTTCTAACATACATGATATGTCTCTATACAAGGAAATCACCAAACTGTAAATAGCCAAATCAGATCGATTATATTCTTTGCAATCAAAGATGGAAAAGCTCTATACAGTAAACAAAAACAAGACCTGGAGCTGACTATGGCTCAGACTGTCAGCTCCTTATTGAAAAATTCAGGCATAAATTGAAGAAAGTAGGGGAAATCACTAGGCCATTTTGCTATGACCTGAATCATATCCCTTATGATTATTCAGTGGAGGTGACAAATAGATTCAAGGAATTAGATCCAGTAGATAGAGTGCCTGAAAAACTATGCACAGATGTTTGAAACACTGCATAGGAGGTAATGACCAAAAATATCCTAAAGAAAAAGAAACACAAGAAGGCAAAGTTGTTGTCTGAGGAGGCTTTACAAATAGCTGAGGAAAGAAGAGAAGTGAAAAGCAGGGAAGAAAGGGGAAACTACATACAACTGAATGCACAGTTCCAGAGAATATCAAGGAGAGAAAAAAGGGCCTTCTTCAATGAACAACACACAAAAAAATAGAGAAAAACAGTAAAGTGGGAAAAACTAGACATTTCTTCAAGAAAATTGGAGATATCAAAGAAACAGTTCATGCAAGTGTGTGTATGATAAAGGACAGAAAGAGTAAGGACCTAACAGAACCAGAAGAGATTAAGAAGAAGTGGCAAGAATACACAGAACTATACAAAAAAGGTCTTAATGACTTGGACAACCACATGGTGTGTTCATTCACCTAGAGCCAGACATCCTGGAGTGTGAAGTCAAGTGGGCCTTAAGAAGTATTACTACAAACAAAACTAGTGGAGGTGATGGAATTACATCTCAGTTATTTAAATCCTAAAAGATGATGCTGTTAAAGTGCTTCACTCAATATGCCAGAAAATTTGAAAAACTCAGCAGTGGCCACGAGACTGGAAGAGGTCAATTTTTATTCCAATCTCCAAAAAGGGCAATGCCAAAGAATGTTTACACTACCATACAATTGTGCTCATTTCACAAGCTAGTAAGATTAGGGTTAGGGTTGTTTATCTATTTTATATATAGTAGTGTGTATATGTTAATCCCATATTCCTAGTTTATCTACCTCCCACCCCCAGTATCCTCTTTGGTAACCATAAGTTTGTTTTACAGTTCTAAGGTCTATTTCTCTGTTATAAGTTCATTTATATCATTTTTTAGATCTCACATGTAAGTGATATTGTATGATGATTGTCTTTATCCGACTTACTTCACTTAGTATTATAATCTCCAGGTCCATGCATGTTGCTGCAAAAGGTATTATTTCATTCTTTTTTATGACTGAATAATATTCCACTGTGTACATATACACCACATATTCTTTACCCATTTATCTGTCAATGGACATTTAGGTTGATACTGTCTTGACTATTGTAAATAGTGCTGCTATGAATATTAGAATGCATGTGTCTTTTTTTTTTTTTGGTCTTTCTCTTTAACATTTTTTACTAGACATATAACACATACAGGAAAGTACATAAAACATAAATAGACACAATATCAAACACTCATGTGACCACCAAGAAAGGGACATTTTAAGTGTCTAGAAGTTCCACCTGTTTCCATCCCTAATGTTAATACCTTTCCTCAAGAAGTTACTACTCGACTTCCCTGGTGGTACAGTGGATGAGAATCCTCTTGCCAATGCAGGCTACACAGGTTCCATCCCTAGTCTGGGAAGATCCCACATGCTGCAGAGCAACTTAACCTGGGTGCCATAGCTACTCAACCCATTCACTGCAACTACTGAAGCCCACGCATCTAGAACCTGTACTCCACAATAAGAGAAGCCTGTGCACAGCAGTGAAGACCTAGTGCAGCCAAAAAATATTGTTTAATTAAAACAAACAATAACCCCAAATGCTTAAGCCAAAAATGGTTCTCTTTTTTTTTTTAAAAAAAAAATGTAACTACTCATCTGTTTGTTTTCCTTTGCTTTTACCCTCTAAATATGCTGGGCCTAAATATGCATCCCTAAATGCTATGATTTTTTTTTTTTTCTTTAAATTTGGCTGTGCCACAAGGCAAGTGGGATCTTACTTCCTTGACCAGGGGTGGAACCTGTGCCCTCCGCAGTGGAAATGAGGAGTCTTAAACCACTGGACCACGAGGGAAGTCCCCATGCATGCCACGTTGAACATTCTTGAACATGTACATTTGTGCAAGAGTTACTTTAATGTGTATGTGGTGTTGGAGAAGACTCTTGAGAGTCCCTTGGACTGCAAGGAGATCCAAACAGTCCATTCTAAAGGAGATCAGTCTTTGGTGTTCATTGGAAGGACTGATGCTAAACTTTTTTTGGATATATGTCCACGAGTGAGATTGCAGTATCATATGGTAGCTCTATTTTTAGTTTTTTAAGAAACCTCCGCACTGTTTTCCATAGTGGCTGCATCAATTTACATTCCTGCCAATATTGTAGGAGAGTTCCTTTCTCTCCACACCTTCTCCAGCATTTATTATTTGTAGACTTTTTAATGATGACTATTCTGATTAGTGTGAGGTGATAACCTCCTTATAGTTTTGATTTTCTTTTCTCTAATAATTAGCAATTTGATTATCTTTTCATGTCTTTTGGCCACCTGTATGTCTTCTTTGGAGAAATTTCTATTTAGGTCTTCTGCCCATTTTTTGACTTTGTTTTTTAATTTTAAGCTATATGAGTTGTTTGTATATTTTGAAAATTCATCCTTGAATTAGCATTGTTTGCTAATATTTTATCCCAGTTTGTAGATTGTATTTTTCTTTTGTTTATGGTTTCCTTTGCTGTGCAAAGCTTTTAAGTTTAATTAGGTCCTATTTGTTTATATCTGTGTTTATTTCTGTTACTCTAGGAGACAGACCCAAAGAAAACTATTGCTGCAGTTTATGTCAAAGAGTGTTATGCTTATGTTTTCCTCTAGAAGTTTTAGAGTATCTGGTTTTACATTTGAGTTTACATATTTTTTCCTTAGAGTCTCCAGAAAGAATCAAACCTGATGGAGTCTTGACTTTAGCCCTTAAGATTCATTTTAGACATTGAATATCCAGAACTACAAGATAATAAATTTATGTTATTTTAAGCCAGTAAATTTGTGACACAGTAATAGGAAACTAATAGTATGTGTGTTTGAAAACAATCTGTGTTGTTCAGATTGGATGGGTAGCATTCTATTGGGCTGTCCAAAACATTTGTTTTTTACTCATAAGATGTCTCTAGTAGCATTTGGTTATATTGTATTTTGACTGCTGTCATATCAGCATGAATTAAAAAAAAAAACTTATCAAAATTGGTAAACATTTATGTAGCTATTTTAATATTGAAGATGGAAGAAAGAGCAACAATTTCAGTATATTATGCTATATTATTTCAAGAAAGGTTAAAAACACAACTGAAATGCAAAGAAATGATTTGTGCTACGCATGGAGAAGGTGCTGCTGCTGCTGCTAAGTCGCTTCAGTCGTGTCCGACTCTGTGAGACCCCATAGACGGCAGCCCACCAGGCTCCGCTGTCCCTGGGATTCTCCAGACAAGAACACTGGAGTGGGTTGCCATTTCCTTCTCCAATGCGTGAAAAGTGAAAGTGAAGTTGCTCATTCATGTCCGACCTCATGGACTGCAGCCTACCCGGCTCCCCCATCCTTGGGATTTTCCAGGCAAGAGTACTGGAGTGAGGTGCCATTGCTTTCTCCGGGAGAAGGTACTGCGATTGATCAAATGTTTCAAAAGTGGTTTGCGGACAGAGAAGAAGTATCCTATGACATCCCTTATACGTGGAATCTGAAAATAATGATACAAAAACTTTTTTTAATGGTTTGCAAAGTTTAATGCTGGAGATTTCTTGCTGGATGATGCTCCATGGTCAGCTAGACCAGTTAAAGTTGATAATGACAAACAGAGACATTATTTGAGAACCATCAATGTTATACCATGCAGGAGATAGCTGACATACTCAAAATATCCAACTCAATCATTGAAAGTCATTTGCACCAGCATTGTTATGTTATTTGCTTTAATGTTTGAATTCCTTGTAAGTTAAACAAAACAAAAAACAAAGTTGACGGTATTTCCATATGTCATTGTCTACTTAAATGTAAAATAATGGTCCTTTTTAAAAGTAAATTGTTATGGACAATGAAATATGAATACTGTGAAACAAAAGATATCATGGGTCAAGCAAAATGAACCACTACCAACCACACCAAAGACTGATCATCCAAAGAAGGTGATGGTGTGCATATGGTAGGATTAGAAGGAAGTCCTCTATTATGAGGTCCTTTCGGAAAACCAAATGGTTAATTCCTCCAAGAACTACTCCCAGTTAGACCAAATAAAAGCTGCAGTTGATGAAAAGTGTCTGGAGTTAGTCAAAAGAATAATGCATAATGTTCCATCAGAATAACTTACAGCTTGGCTTGGAAGTTCTGATTTATCCATCATATTCACCAGACACTACTCCTTCAGATGTCCAGTTATTTCAGTCTTTTACAAAGTTATCTTAATGGAAAAAGAATTTAATTCCCTGGAAGACTATAAAAGGCACCTGGCACAGTTCATTGCTCGAAAAGATTAAAAACTTTAGAAAGATGGAATTACGAATTTGCCTGAAAAACGGCAGAAGGTAGTGGAACAAAATGGTGAATACATTGTTCATTAAAGTTCTTGATGAAAATGAAAAATGTGTCTTATTTTTACTTAAAAACTGCAAGAACATTTTGGCTAACCCTATATATGGGTTCAGTTCAGTTCAGTCGCTCAGTCGTGTCCGACTCTCCGCGACCCCATGAATCACAGCATGCCAGGCTTCCTTGTCCATCACCAACTCCAGGAGTTCACTCAAACTCATGTCCACAGAGTCGGTGATGCCATCCAGCTATCTCATTCTCGGTCGTCCCCTTCTCCTCCCGCCCCCAACCTTTCCCAACATCAGAGTCTTTTCCAGTGAGTCAACTCGTCGCATGAGGTGGCCGAAGTATTGCAGTTTCAGCTTTAGCATCAGTCCTTCCAATGAACATCCAGGATTGATCTCCTTTAGAATGGACTGGTTGGATCTCCTTGCAGTCCAAGGGACTCTCAAGAGTCTTCTCCAACACCACAGTTCAAAAGCATCAATTCTTCAGCGATCAGCTTTCTTCACAGTCCAACTCTCACATCCATACATGACCACGGGAAATGGGTATGTTAGGTCAACTTTATTTATCATATTTACTAAATCTTCACTGATTTTTTAAATTTATTTATTTAAATTGGAGGCTAATTATTTTACATTATCATATTGGTTTTGCCAAACATTGACATGAATCTGCCCTTGGTGTACGTGTGTTCCCCATCTTGAACCCCTCTCCCACCTCCCTCCCCATCCCATCCCTCTGGTTCAAGATGTTTTAAAATGTTTGTTCTATCTACCACTGAAAGAAATTTTCTAGAAATGTTTAACTATACTTGGCTATTTCTCCCTGTTGTTCTGTCAATTTTTGCTTGTATATATTTTTAAATTGTGTAATTAGATACATAAAAATTTTTTAAATACATTTTTTTTCTGATGAAGTGATTTTTCACCTAAAATAATACTGTTTTACTTAAAGTACCTTTTGCCTGATTTAACGACAGATTTTGTTGTTATTATTGCTAAACTTTGTTTTTATCCAATTTAATAATTTTTTTTAACTGGACCTTTAAAAATTTTACATTTGGCTTTTCTATTGAAATAGTTGGATTTATATTTGCTCTTTTATTTTGTGCTTTCTATTAGTTCCACTAATAGAAAATTTCTTTCTTGATATTTTGGGGTTCAATAAGTATTCTTTTTAAATTATTTTACCTTTTACCTATACTAGTTTGGAAGCTGCTGCTGCTGCTAAGTCGCTTCAGTAGTGTCCAACTCTGTGCGACCCCATAGACGGAAGCCCACCAGGTTCCCCTGTCCCTGGGATTCTCCAGGCAAGAACACTGGAGTGGGTTGCCATTTCCTTCTCCAATAGTTTGGAAGCTAGTTGTGGTATTTGTACTTTCAGTGGTAACCAACCAGTGACAACTTGCAAACTTAAAAATGTCTTAATTTAATTGAAACCTCTACTCATCTCAAACTGTGGTACTGGAGAAGACTCTTGAGAGTCCTGTGGACAGCAAGATGGTCAAACTAGTCAATCCTGAAGGAAATCAACCCTGAGTACTCATTGGAAGGACTGATACTAAAGCTGAAGTTCCAATACTTTGGCCACCTGATGTGAACAGCCCTGGAAAAGACGAGGGCTTCTGGTCTTTTGGAAAAGACCCTGATGCTGAAAAAGACTGAAGGCCAAAGGAGAAGAGAGTGGCAGAGGATGAGATGGTTGGAAAGCATCACCAACTCAATGGACATGAACTTGGACAAACTCCTACAGATAGTGAGGGACAGGGAGGCCTAGCGTTCTGCAATCCACAGAGTTGCAAAGTGTCAGACGTTACTTAGCAACTGAACAAAAACACTCATCTCCCAGATTATACAAAGACTTTAAAACACTTTAACTTCATATATACCTCTATTTAAATGCTATTGTTATATGACAATTGAGTATATCTTTTAAGTAAAATTTTAAAATTCCAGTAAACACTAGTATTATTGTTTCATACACTCATGTTCACTTACATTTTCCCACTTTCTTTTCTCATCATTAATTTGTACATCTGAGATCTTCTGTCTAGTATCACTGTACATGCTTTAAAGTACAAATCTCCCCAACTCCTCAGCCTCCCACCCCTTGGCAACCACTTTTATACTCTTTGTTTCAATGATTTATAAGAAAATATTTCACATATCAGTGACATCATACAGTATTTGTCTTTTTCTTTCTGTCTTATTATGGTTAGCATAATGCACTCCAGGTTCATCCATCTTTCTATAAACAATAGGATTTCTTTTTTTTTAGACTTCAATAATATTCTGATCTGTATGTGTTTATCACATTTTCCTCATCCATTCGTTCATAATGAATACTTAGGATCTAGGGTATTTACATACTTTTGCTATTGTAAGTAAGGCTGCAATGAACATGGGAGTACAGATATTTTTCCAAGATAGTGGGTTTGTTCCTTTACACATAGACTCATGAGAGGTATCACTGAGTCATATGATATTTCTAATTTCCTGAAGACCCTGCATACTGTCTTCCACCATGGTTTTACCTGTTTACATTCTCAGCAGCAGTCAGTGTGCAAAGATCCTCTTGTTTCCACATCCTCCTCAATATTTTTGTTTCTTGTCTTATGATAATAGGCATCTTAATAGACACAAAAGGATATATCAATGTGGTTTTGATTCACATTTCCCTGATGATTATTGTTGTTAGGCACCTATTTCTTGTACCTGATGTATTTTTTTTTTAATTTTTATTTTAATTGGAGGCTAATTACTTTAAAATATTGTAGTGGTTTTTGTCATACACTGATAAGAATCAGCCATGGGTTTACATGTGTTCCCCATCCTGAACCCCTTTCCCACCTCCCTCCCCATTCCATCCCTCTGGGTCATCCGAGTGCACCAGCCCCAAGCACCCTGTCTCATGCATTGAACCTGGACTGGCAATCTGTTTCACATATGACAATAGACATGTTTCAATGTTATTCTCTCAGATCATCCCACCCTAGCCTTCTCCCACAGAGTCCAAAAAACTGTTCTGTACATCTGTGTCTCTTTTGCTGTCTCACATACAGGGTTATCATTACAATCTTTCTAAATTCCATATATATGCGTTAGTATACTGTATTGTTGTTTTTCTCTCTGGCTTACTTCACTCTGTATAATAGGCTCCAGTTTCATCCACCTCATTAGAACTGATTCAAATGTATTATTTTTAATCACTGAGTAATATTCCATTGTGTATATGTACCAAAGCTTTCTTATCCATTCGTCTGCAGATGGACATCTAGGTTGCTTCCATGTCCTGGCTATTATAAACAGTGCTGTGATGAACATTGGAGTACATGTGTCTCTTTCAATTCTGGTTTCCTCAGTGTGTATACCCAGGAGTGTGATTGCTGGGTCATATGGCAGTTCTATTTCCAGTTTTTAAGGAATCTCCACACTGTTCTCCATAATAACTATACTAGTTTGCATTCCCAACAACAGGGTAAGGGGGTTCCTCCACACCCTCTCCAGCATGTATTGGTAGTAGATTTTTGGATAGCAGCCATTCTGACCAGCATGACATGGAACCTCATTGTGGTTTTGATTTGCATTTCTCTGATAATGAGTGATGTTGAGCATCTTTTCATGTGTTTGTTAGCCATCTGTATGAGTTCTTTGGGGAAATGTTTGTTTAGTTCTTTGGCCCATTTTTTGATTGGGTCGTTTAATTTTCTGGAATTGAGCTGCAGGTGTTACTTGTATATTTTTTAGATTAATCCTTTGTCTTTTGCTTCATTTGCTTTATTTTCTGCCATTCTGAAGGCTGTCTTTTCACCTTGCTTATAGTTTCCTTTGCTGTACAGAAGCTTTTAAGTTTAATTAGGTCCCATTTGTTTATTTTTGCTTTTATTTCCGCTTCCCTGGTGGCTCAGAGGTTAAAGCATCTGCCTCCAATGCAGGAGACCCAGGTTCGATCCCTGGGTCGGGAAGATCCCCTGGAGAAGGAAACGGTAACCCACTCCAGTATTCTTGCCTGGAGAATCCCATGGACGGAGAAGCCTGGTAGGCTACAGTCCACGGGGTCGCATAGAGTCGAACACGACTGAGTGACGGAACGGAACAGAACGGAACGGATAAGTGAGTCATAAAGGATCCTGCTGTGATTTATGTCAGAGGTGTTTTGCCTATGGTTTTCTCTAGAAGTTTTATAGTTTCTGGTCTTACATTTAGATCTTTAACACATTTTGAGTTTATTTTTCTGTATGGTGTTAGAAAGTGTTGTAGTTTCATTCTTTTACAACTGGCTGACCAGTTTTCCCAACACCACTTGTTAAAGAGATTGTCTTTTCTCCATTATATATTCTTGCCTCCTTTGTCAAAGATAAGGTGTCCATAGCTGCGTGGGTTTATCTCTGGGCTTTCTATTTTGTTCCATTGATCTATATTTCTGTCTTTATGCCAGTACCATACTGTCTTGATGACTGTGGCTTTGTAGTAGAGCCTGAAGTCAGGCAGGTTGATTCCACCAGTTCCATTCTTCTTTCTCAAAATTACTTTGGCTATTCAACATTTTTTGTATTTCCATACAAATTGTGAAATTATTTGTTCTAGCTCTGTGAAAAATACCGTTGGTAGGTTGATAGGGGTTGCATTGAATCTATCGATTGCTTTGGGTAGTATGCTCATTTTCACTATATTGATTCTTCTGATCCATGAACATGGTATATTTCTCCATCTATTAGAGTCCTCTTTGACTTCTTTCACCAATGTTTTATAGTTTTGTATATATGTCTTTTGTTTCTTTAGATAGATACATTCCTAAGTATTTTATTCTTTTTGTTGCAACGGCGAATAGAATTGTTTCCTTAATTTCTCTTTCTGTTTTCTTATTGTTAGTGTATAGGAATACAGGGGATTTCTGTGTGCTAACTTTATATCCTGCAACTTTACTATATTCATTGATTAGCTCTAGTAATTTTCTGGTAGAGTCTTTAGGGTTTTCTATGTAGAGGATCATGTCATCTGCAAACAGTGAGAGTTTTCTTCTTTTCCAATCTGGATTCCTTTTATTTCTTTTTCTTCTCTGATTGCTGTGGCCAAAACTTCCTAAACTATGTTGAATAGTAGTGGTGAGAGTGGGCACCCTTGCCTGGTTCCTGACTTTAGGGGAAATGCTTTCAATTTTTCACCATTGAGGATAATGTTTGCTGTGGGTTTGTCATATATAGCTTTTATTATGTTGAGATATGTTCCTTCTATTCCTGCTTTCTGGTCAGTTTTTATCATAAATGGATATTGAATTTTGTCAAAAACTTTATCTGCATCTATTGAGATAATCATATGGTTTTTATTTTTCAATTTGTTAATGTGGTGTATTACATTGATTGATTTGCAGATATTGAAGAATCCCTGCATCCCTGGGATAAAGCCCACTTGGTCATGATGTCTGAGCTTTTAAAGTGTTGTTGGATTCTGTTTGCTAGAATTTTGTTAAGGATTTTTGCATCTATGTTCATCAATGGTGTTGGCCTGTAGTTTTATTTTCTGTGGATTCTTGGTCTGGTTTTAGTATTAGGGTGATGGTGGCCTCATAGAATGAGTTTGGAAGTTTACTTTCCTCTGCAATTTTCTGGAAGAGTTTGAGTAAGATAGGCATAAGCTTTTCTCTAAATGTTTGGTAGAATTTAGCTGTGAAACAATCTGGTCCTGGGCTTTTGTTTGCTGGAAGATTTCTGATTACAGTTTCAATTTCCATGCTTGTGATGGGTCTGTTAAGATTTTCTATTTCTTCCTGGTTCAGTTTGGGAAAGTTGTACTTTTCTAAGAATTTGTCCATTTCTTCCATGTTGTCTGTTTTATTGACATATAGTTGCTGATAGTAGTCTCTTACGATCCTTTGTATTTCTGTGTTTCCTGTTGTGATTTCTCCATTTTCATTTCTAATTTTGTTGATTTGATTTTTCTCCCTTTGTTTCTTGATGAGTCTGGCTAATGGTTTGTCAGTTTTATTTATATTCTCAAAGAGCCAGCTTTTGGCTTTGTTGATTTTTGCTATGGTCTCTTTTGTTTCTTTTGCATTTATTTCTGCCCTAATTTTTAAGATTTCTTTCCTTCTACTAACCCTGGGGTTGTTCATTTCTTCCTTTTCTAGTTGCTTTAGATGTAGAGTTAGGTTATTTACTTGACTTTTTCTTGTTTATTGAGGTATGTCTGTATTGCTATGAATATTCCCCTCAGCACTGCTTTTACAGTGTCCCACAGGTTTTGAGTTGTTGTGTTTTCATTCGTTTCTATGAATATTTTTATTTCTTTTTTGATATTTTCTTTGGTTTGTTGATTATTCAGCAGTGTGTTGTTCGGCCTCCATGTGTTGGAATTTTTAATAGTCTTTCTCCTGTAATTGAGATCTAATATTACTGCATTGTGGTCAGAAAAGATGTTTGGAATGATTTCAATTTTTTTGAATATATGAAGACTATATTTATGGCCCAGGATGTGATCTATCCTGGAGAAGGTTCCATGTACGCTTGAGAAAAAGGTGAAATTCATTGTTTTGGGGTGAAATGTCCTATAGATATTAATTAGGTCTAACTAATCTATTGTAACATTTAACGTTTGTGTTTCCTTGTTAATTTTTTGTTTAGTTGATCTATCCATAGGTGTGAGTGGGGTATTAAAGTCTCCCACTATTATTGTGTTATTGTTAATTTTCCCTTTCATACTTGTTAGCATTTGTCTTACATATTGCAGTGCTCCTATGTTGGGTGCATATATATTTCTGATTGTTATATCTTCTTCTTGGATTGATCCTTTGATCATTATGTAGTGTCCTTTGTCTCTTTTCACAGTCTTTGTTTTAAAGTCTATTTTATCTGATATGAATATTGCTACTCGTGCTTTCTTTTGGTCTCTATTTGCGTGGAATATCTTTTTCCAGCCCTTCACTTTCAGTCTGTATGTGTCCCTTGTTTCGAGGTTTGTTTCTTGTAGACAACATATACAGGGGTCTTGTTTTTGTATCCATTCAGCCAGTCTTTGCCTTTGGTTGGGGCATTCAACCCATTTACATTGAAGGTAATTATTGAGAAGCATGATCCTGTTGTCATTTACTTTTGGGTTCGTTTTGGGTTCGAGTTTATAGACCCTTTTTGTGTTTTCTGTCTAGAGAAGATCCTTTAGCATTTGTTGGAGAGCTGAATTTGTTGGTGGTGCTGAATTCTCTCAGCTTTTGCTTGTCTGTCAAGCTTTTGATTTCTCCTTCATATTTGAAAGAGATCCTTGCTGGGTACAGTAATTTGGGCTGTAGCTTATTTTCTGTCATCATTTTAATTGTGTCCTGCCATTCCCTTCTGGCTTGAAGAGTTTCTGTTGAAAGATCAGCTGTTATCCTTATGGGAATCCCCTTTTGTATTATTTGTTGTTTTTCCCTTGCTGCTTTTAATATATGTTCTTTGTGTTTGATCTTTGTTAATTTGATTAATATGTGTCTTGGGGTAGGTAGTTCACCTTGGGTTTATCCTGTTTGGGACTCTGTGGGTTTCTTGGACTTGGGTGACTATTTCATTATCTCCTCAAGTATTTTCTCATGGTCTTTCTTTTTGTCTTCTTCTTCTGGGACTCCTATGATTTGAATGTTGGGGCGTTTCACATTGTCCCAGAGGTCTCTGAGATTGTCTTAATTTCTTTTAATTCGTTTTTCTTTTTTCCTCTCTGTTTCCTTTATTTCTACCATTCTATCTTCTACCTCACTTATCCTGTCTTCTGCCTCTGTTATTCTACTGTTTTTGGTCTCATTTATTTCATTATTCATTTTATACTGACTCTTTTCTATTTCTAAGTCCTTGTTAAACCTTTCTTGCATCTTCCCAATCCTTGTCTCCAGGCTATTCATCTGTAACTCCATTTTGTTTTCAAGATTTTGGATCATTTTCACTATCGTTATTTGGAATTCTTTGTCAGGTAGATTCCCTAACTCTTCCTCTTTTGTTTGGTTTTGTCAGCATTTATCCTGTTCCTTTCCCTGATGGGTATTTCTCTGCCACTTCGTCTTGCTTTATTGCTGTGTTTGGGGTGGCCTTTCCGTCTTCTGGCAGTTTGTGTGGTGTTTCCTCGCTGTGGGTGGGGGTGGACTGGTGACTTGTCAAGGTTTCCTGGTTAGGGAAGCTTGTCTTGGTGTTCTGGTGGGTGGAGCTGGATTTCTTCTCTCTGGAGTGCAACGAAGTGTCCAGTAATAAGTTTTGAGATGTCAATGGGCTTGGTGTGACTTTGGGCAGACTGTATATTGAAGTTCAGGGCTATGTTCCTGTGTTGCTGGAGAATTTGCGGGGTATGTCTTGCTCTGGAAGTTGTTGGCCCTTGGATGGTGCTCGGTTTCAGTGTAGGTATGGAGGCGTTTGATGAGCCCCTATCGATTAATGTTCCCTGGAGTCAGGAGTTCTCTGGTGTTCTCAGGATTTGGAGTTAAGTCTCTTGCCTCTGGTTTTCAGTCTTATTCTTACAGTAGCCTCAAGACTTCTCCATCTATACAGCACCAATGATAAAACAGCTAGGTTAAAGATGAAAAGTTTCTGCACAGTGAGGGACACCTGGAGAGGTACACAGAGTTACCTGGAGAAGAGAAGAGGGAGAAGGGAGATAGAGGTGACCAGGACGAGAAGAGGGGGAATGAAAAGAGGAGATAACAAGCTAGCCAGTAATCCCTTCCTTATGTGCTCTCCACAGTCTGGACCCCTCAGTGATGTTCACACAGTTCCACAGAGAAGAGGAGCGGGAGGAAGGGGACAGAGGTGGCCAGGAGCATAGAGGGGGAAATCAAAAGAAGCGAGACTGATCCAGTAATCAGTTCCCTAAGTGTTCTCCACAGCCTGGAACACACAAAGGGATTTGCAGAGTTGGGTAGAGAAGACGAGGGGGAGGGAGGAGATAGAGGCGACCTGGTGGAGAAAAAAGAGTCAAAAGAGGGAGAGAGCAATCAGGCCAGTGATCTCACTCCCAAGTAAAAATGGGTACTGAAGATTGGGTTCTTAAAGGTACAAAATTGTTAACAAATACCAAAAATCAAAGATTAAAAATCTAGAGTAGAGGTTGGCTTCTCAAAATTTCTATATTAAAAAAAAACCCAAAGTCACAAAAATTATAAAATATATATATGAAGTTTGTTTTAAAAAATAGGGTCTTTTTTTTTTTTTTTTTTTTACAAAGTCATCAGTCAGTTCACTTCAGTTCAGTCACTCAGTTGTGGCCGACTCTTTGCGACCCCATGAATCACAGCAAGCCAGGCCTCCCTGTCCATCACCAACTCCCGGAGTTCACTCAAACTCATGTCCATCGAGTCAGTGACGCCATCCAGACACCTCATTCTCTGTCATCCCCTTCTCCTCCCGCCCCCAATCCTTCCCAGCATCAGAGTCTTTTCCAGTGAGTCAACTCTTCGCATGAGGTGGCCAAAGTATTGGAGTTTCAGCTTTAGCATCAGTCCTTCCAATGAACACCCAGGATCGATCTCCTTTAGAAAGGACTGGTTGGATCTCCTTGCAAAGTCATAGTAGGTTATAAAAATGAAAATTAAAGGAGTAATAGAGGACTTAAAAATTAATTTTTTTTAATTTAAAGAATGAAAATAGTAAAAATATATCTAGGACCTTCTCTGGTGTTGTTGTGGACAGTGTGAGGTCAGTTCATTTTCAGATAGTTCTTTGATCCGGCTTCAGTTCAGTTCAGTTCAGTTCAGTCGCTCAGTCATGTCTGACTCTCCGCGACCCCATGAATGACAGCACACCAGGCCTCCCTATCCATCACCAACTCCCGGAGTTCACTCAAACTCATGTCCACAGAGTTGGTGATGCCATCCAGCCATCTCATTCTCGGTCGTCCCCTTCTCCTCCCGTCCCCAACCTTTCCCAGCATCAGAGTCTTTTCCAGTGAGTCAACTCATCCGGCTTATACTTCTCAAAATCTATAGGCCCCTTCCTGTGTAGTCGATGCTAACTACAGGGTTTTAATCTATTGCACCTGTCACTTCCAAAGCGGTTCCCTCTGTTTGTTTTAGCTTCTTCTGTTTGCTGGTCTCTTTAGTGTCTAATTTCCTCCCTGACTCAAGGGGGTGGTGGATACATTTTTAGGCGCACTTGTTCAGTTGTGCTGTGGGGAGGGAGGAACACTGCAAACAAATAACCCTGGCATGTGCTCGCAGTGTCTCGGCCACACTGGGTTTTCCCCTGCCCACAGCGTGTGTGCTTTCCCTTTCTATACTGCTTAGGCTCTAGGTTGCTCTGCCGGGAACTGTCTGAGGCCGGCCCTGGGTTGTATGCACTTCCCAGGTCTAAGCTGTTCAGGTTCAGGTACTCAGGCACTCCAAAACTCCACAAAGGCGCAGACTCGGTTGGGCCTGCATTTTGTGCCCTTCCCAGGTCCAAGCAACTCAGGTGACCAGGTGATTGGCGAGCGCGGTCACTGCGACTTATTGCCTTCCCTGTCCCAGCTGCTTGGTTTTCTGGGTGTACAACTGTGCACCTTCTCAGGTGTGCCGTGTGTCTCTTCTGGGAGTTGATCTCTGGCTGCAACCCTCCTGGTGAATGTCAACTGTACAGAATCCCAAGAAGTCTTGGTTAGCAATGAAGCCTGCTTGCAGTTTGGTAGATGATGCCTGTCTGGGGCCTCGATTGCCCCCTTCCGACTCTGGCTGCCCTCACCTGCCTGTCTCCGGTGGGGGATACGCTGGTCCACAGCCAACTAGCTCTGCTCAGTCCTTTGTTCTGTGAGCCTGCCTGGCGGTGTCTTAGGTTAGGGCTTTTCGCGGGATAGCTATCCCACAGTCTGGTTTGCTATCTCAAGTTAGTTCCCTCAGATTGCCCTCGGGGCATTCAAGCCCAGTCCTTACTCTAAGCAATGCAGTGGGCGCCTCTCTGCCCAGCCCCTGCTATGCGGACATATGCACTGCTTCTCCACTGGGAGTTACCATTGGGCACGTAATCTGTGGGTTTTAATTATTTCTTTGCTTTTCCTCCTAGTTATGTTGCCTTCTGAGGTGCCAAGACTTGCCACAGACTCACCAGTAAGAGTATTTCCTGGTGTTTGGAAACTTCTCCTTTTTTTAAGCCTCCCTTCCTAGGAAGAATTTCTGTCCCTACCTCTTTTGTCTCTCTTTTTATCTTTTATATTTTTTCCTACCTTCTTTCAAAGAGAGTGGGCTGCTTCTCTGGATGCCTGATGTCCTCTGCCAGCATTCAAAGTTGTTTTGTGGAATTTACTCAGTGTTCAAATGTTCTTTTGATGCATTTGTGGGGGAGAAAGTGGTCTCCCCATCCTATTCATCTGCCATCTTAGGACTGCCCCCCCCCTTTTTCTAACATATGTATTTAAGGTTGTAATTCTCTCCAAACTGTAGCTGCTTCCCATATATCTTTATATATCTATATATAGATATATATATAAAGTGTTAGCATTCAAAATATTCTCTAATTTTTAGTATGATTTCTTCTCTATTCCATGGGTACTTCCTAAACTCTGAATAAATGAAAGTCCTTTTTTGTCTTTCTTTAGTAGATTTCCAGTATAAATGGATTATGAGCAAAGGACATATTCTATATATATTCAGGTCTTTGTAATTTTAGATATTTCTCTTGTAAATAATATATAATTTGATGTTCAAAAAATTCAGTATGATACTTTGTCTTTTGACTAGTTCATATCATTCATTTACATTTAATTTCAGTTCAGTTCAGTTCAGCCACACCATAATGTCTGACGCTTAGTGACCCCATGGACCACAGCACGCCAGGCCTCTCTGTCCTTCACCAGCCCCCAGAGTCTAGCCAGAATCATGCTCATTGAGTCAGTGATGGCATCCAACCATCTCATCCTCTATCGTCCCCTTCTCCTCCTGCCCTCAATCTTTCACAGCATCAGGGTCTTTTCTTTTCTATCTTTTCTTCAAATTTTATTTTAATTGGAGGCTAATTACTTTACAATATTGTGGTGGTTTTTGCCCAACATTCACAAGAATCAGTCATGGGTTTACATGTGTTCCCCATCCTGACACTCCCACCCACCTAACTCCCCATCCCATCACTCAGTGTCATCCCAGTGCAACAGCACTGAGCACCCAGTCTCATGCATCGGACCCGGACTGGCAATCTATTTCACATATGATAATATACATGTTTCAATGCTATTCTCTCATCCCATCCTTGCCATCTCCCACAGAGTCGAAAATTCTGTTCTGTACATCCGTGTCTCTTGTTGTGTCTTTTGCTGTCTCTCACATGTAGGGTCATCATTACCATCTTTCTAAATTCCATATATATGTGTTAATATACGACATTGGTGTTTTTCTTTCTGATTTATTTCTCTCTGTAAAATAGGATCCAGTTTCATCCACTTCATTAGGACGGATTCAAATGCATTCTTTTCAATAGCTGAGTAATATTCCATTGTGTATATGTACCACAGCTTTCTTATCCATTAGTCTGCAGATGGACATCTAGGTTGCTTCCATATCCTGGCTATTGTAAACAGTGCTGCAATGAATATCGGCATACACCTTTCTCTTTCAATTCTGATTTCCTTGGTGTGTATGCCCAGAAGTGGGATTGCTGAGTCATACAGCAGTTCTATTTCCAGGTTTTTAAGGAATCTCCACACTGTTCTCCATAGTAGCTGTACTAGTTTGCATTCCCACCAAGAGAGTAAGAGGGTTTCTTTTACTCCGCACCCTCTCCAGCACTTATTGCTTGTAGACTTTTGGGTAACAGGCATTTTGACAAGCGTGAGATGGTACCTCATTGTGGCTTTGATTTGCATTTCTCTGATAATGAGTGATGTTGAGTATCTTTTCATGTGTTTGTTAGCGCTCTTAGCATCAGGAGGCCAAAGTATTGGGGTTTCACCTTCATCATCAGTCCTTCCAATGAACACCCGGGACTGATCTCCTTTAGGATGGCCTGGTTGGGCCTCCTTGCTGTCCAAGGGACGCTCAAGAATCTTCTCCAACAACCACAGATCAAAAACATCAATTCTTCAGCATTCATCTTTTCTTATAGGCCAACTCTCACATCCATACATGACTACTGGAAAAACAATAGTCTTGACTAGATGAATCTTTGTTGGCAAAGTAATGTCTGTTTTTTAATATGCTGTCTAGGTTGGTCATAACTTTTCTTCCAAGGAGTATGCGTCTTTTAATTTCATGGCTGCAGTCACCGTCTGCAGTGATTCTGGAGTCCAAAAACATAAAGTTTGACACTGTTTCCACTGTTTCCCAATCTATTTCCCATGAAGTGATGGTACAGGATGCCATGGTCTTAGTTTTCTGAATGTTGAGCTTTAAGCCAACTTTTTCACTCTCCTCTTTCACTTTCATCAAGAGGCTTTTGAGTTCTTCTTCACTTCTGGCCATAAGAGTGATGTAATCTACATATCTGAGGTTATTGATATTTCTCCCAGTAATCTTGATTCCAGCTTGTGCTTCATTCAATCCAGCGTTTTTCATTATGTACTCTGCATATAAGTTAAATAAGCAGGGTGACAATATACAGCCTTGACGTACTCGTTTCCCAATTTGGAACCAGTCTGTTGTTCCATGTCCAGTTCTAACTGTTGCTTCCTGACCAGCATGCAGATTTCTCAAGAGGCAGGTCAGTTGGTCTGGTATTCCCTTCCCTTTCAGAATTATACACAGTTTTTTGTGATCCACATCGTCGATGGCTTTAGCATAGTCAATAAAGCAGAAATAGATGTTTTCTGGAACCCTCTTGCTTTTTTGATGATCCAACAGGTGTTGGAAATTTGATCTCTGGTTCCTCTGCCCTTTCTAAAACCAGCTTGAACATCTGAACGTTCACGGTTCACGTATTGCTGAAGCCTGGCTTGGAGAATTTTGAGCGCTACTTTACTAGTGTGTGAGATGAATTCAATTGTGCAGTAGTTTGAGCATTCTTTGGCATTGCCTTTCTTTGGAATTGGAATGAAAACTGACCTTTTCCAGTCCTGTGGCCACTACTGAGTTTTCCAAATTTGCTGGCATATTGAGTGCAGCACTTTCACAGCAACAGCTTTTAGGATTTGAAATAACTCAGCTGGAATTCCATCACCTCCACTAGCTTTGTTTGTAGTGATGCTTCCTAAGGCCCACTTCACTTCACATTCCAGGACATCTGGCTCTAGGTGAGTGATCACAGCATCGTGATTATCTTGGTCGTGAAGATCTTTTTTGTACAGTTCTTCTGTATATTCTTTTCACCTCTTCTTAATATCTTCTGCTTCTGTTAGGTCCATACCATTTCTGTCATTTATTGAGCCCATCTTTGCATGAGATGTTCCCTTGGTATCTCTAATTTTCTTGAAGAGAACTCTAGTCTTTCCCATCCTATTGTTTTCCTCTATTTCTTTGCACTGATCACTGAGGAAGGCTTTCTTATCTCTCCTTGCTAGTCTTTGGAACTCTACATTCAATTGTGTTTATCTTTCCTTCTCTCCTTTGCTTTTCACTTCTCTTCACAGCTATTTGTAAGGCCTCCTCAGACAGTCATTCAATTTAATTACTGATAAATTAGGATTTCTTTCTACCCTTTTATTTTGTCCTTTACATTTATTATATGTGTTTACTGTGTTTTATTTCTCTTCTTGACTTTGCTTTAAATGACTAAATATTATCCTTATTATATTCATTTATTCAACATAATTATTTAATAATTATGTCCAATTATTATCAGTATTATAGTCTTTTGGAAGCTTAAAAATGTTCTTTCTGCTCTTATGGTGCCTACCCTAGAAATTATAACCTGCACACTTAAAAGTCTAAATTTAAAAATATTTACCCAATTTCTAGGTATAAAATGAACATTTAACTCCATTTATCCTCTTCTTGATTTGTTGTCTAGTGTTTTAAAACTATATTTTTTTCATCCCAACAATGCACTATAATAATTGCTTTATAGAATCAATGGTCATTTACATTTTCCCACATATTTACTAAGCTTTTTCTCCTTGATTATTTTTCTATTTCAGATCCTCCATCTAAGATCACTTACCTTAGGCCTAAAATTTATCCTTTGGAATTTTCTTTAGTGAATACCTGCTGATGACACATTCTTTTCACTATTATTTTCCTAAAAATATTCTTACCTCAGACTCAGCACTTTGAAGTCCACTCTCTTCTGGAGAGAGTTACTACTAATATGTCAATGGTCAATCTGTCATTTCTTCAGAAGTAAATTTTCTTTGACTGCTGTTAATATTTTTCTTCATCTTTGTTTTTCTTCAGTTTTCCTATGATACTCATGACTGCAGATTTATTTTTACTTATCCTTTAGATTAAATGAATCTTTTCAATCTATGCATTGGAGTCTTTCACTAATTCTCAGATACATTCTCTTCAAATATTTCCTTTGGTTCATTTCTCTCTATTCTTTCCAGGACTCAGATCAAATAGATTCAAACTATTTTTATCTATCTTTTATCCTCTCTACATTTTTGCTATGCTGCATTCTCAATATATTTTTCTGTTTTATCTTCCTAGTCACAAATTCCGTCTCTTATTTCTATTAAATCTATTGCCACATACATCTGTTGACGTTTTTAATTTTAATTGTTGCTTTTTTCATTCTAGATGTTATTTGATTCCTTTTAAAGTCTATGTTTTTTATGTTTTTTTTTATTTCCAGTGAAAAATTTTAAGTTTATGACTTACTTTTATTACACATTAAGCATAATTGCTTTTAAAGATGCATCTGAAAAGTTCAACATCTTAAATCTGTCTCTGCTGACTCTCATTTATGTTGGTTCTTGCTCGTGTTATGGTGTCGTTTTCTTTTATGGCTCAGAAATTTGAATTGCTTGCTGGCCATTGTCCTTTAAAAATTATCTGGGGGCATTTCCTGAGGCATAAGACAGATTTCCGCTCCTCCACAGAGGTTTTTGGTTTACCTCTGTTAGGTCTCTGGGCATGTTTAGCTGGGACAACTCAAATCAACATTCTGTGAGTCATTAGTCCACCTAGACCTTGTATACACAGCGTGCAAAGACATGTGAGACTTGATTAGCTGTTACAACAACACAAGTAGGTCTCTTTGCTTTTCCTGTTCTTTTTCTCTTCCTACTTGCTTCAAAACCTCAGCAACCCATTCCATAATTAATCAGAGTTTGTAGGAAATTTCTGGTTTGTTATGACTGAGGATGTGGTTCAATATAGAGGTCTCTCACCTTTACCCACCCCCTTACCTATAATGGTGGTCTTAGAGAATCTAAACACAAGTACTTGTGGCATTAGCGGGTATCTTCTGGACAAGGGAAAATTTGGTGTTCTAAATTACACATTTGTTTGCCCATTTCTGGAAATGCAACTTCTATGGCTATATTCAAGTTTTTTTCTTTGTTCTTAATGAGGGTCGCCATGATATGTCTAAGAATAATTTTGTATTTTCCTTCAGAAAATAATTCATTGGGCTTTAATTAGTAATTGTATTTTTCATCACTTCTGGAATATTCTCAGCCATTATCACTTCAAGTATCGTGTCTACCAATTTTTGTATCTCCTCTCTCTTGAACTCCAGTTACACTTATGTTAGACTCTCTAACTTAATCCTCAATTCAGTCAGTTCAGTCGCTCAGTCGTGTCCGACTCTTTGAGACCCCATGAATAACAGCACGTCAGGCCTCCGTGTCTATAACCAAATCCCGGAGCTCACTCAAACTCATGTCAGTCGAATCGGTGATGTCATCCAGCCATCTTATTCTCTGTCGTCCCCTTCTCCTCCTGCCCACAATCCCTCCTAGCATCAGAGTATTTTCCAGTGAGTCAACTCTTCTCATGAGGTGGCCAAAGTATTGGAGATTCAGCTTTAGAGTCAGAGATTCCAAAGAACACCCAGCTCTGATCTCCTTTAGAATGGACTGGTTGAATCTCCTTGAAGTCCAAGGGACTCGCAAGAGTCTTCTCCAACACCACAGTTCAAAAGCATCAATTCTTCGGAGATCAATTTCTTCACAGTCCGACTCTCACATCCATACATGACCACGGGAAAAACCAAAGCCTAAACTAGATGGACCTTTGTTGGAAAAGTAATGTCTCTGCTTTTTAATATGCTATCTAGGTTGGTCATAACTTTCCATCCAAGGAGCAAGCGTCTTTTAATTTCATGGCTGCAATCAGCATCCACAGTGATTTTGGAGCACAAAAAATAACGTCTGACACTGTTTCCGCTGTTTCCCCATCTATTGCCCATGAAGTGATGGGACCAGATGCCACGACCTTTGTTTTCTGAATGTTGAGCTTCAAGCCAACTTTTTCACTCTCCTCTTTCACTTTCATCAAGAGGCTTTTGAGTTCCTCTTCACTTTCTGCCATAACGGTGGTGTCATCTGCATATCTGAGGTTATTGATATTTCTCCCAGCAATCTTGATTCCAGCTTGTGCTTCTTCCAGCCCAGCATTCCTCATGATGTACTCTGTATATAAGTTAAATAAGCAGGGTGACAATATACAGCCTTGACCCACTCCTTTTCCTATTTGGAACCAGTCTGTTGTTCCATGTTCAGTTCTAACTGTTGCTACCTGACCTGAATACAGGTTTCTCAAGAGGCAGGTCAGGTGGTCTGGTATTCCCATCTCTTTCAGAATTTTCCACAGTTTGTTGTGATCCACACAGTCAAAGGCTTTGGCATGGTCAATGAAACAGAAATAGATGTTTTTCTGGAACTCTCTTGCTTTCTACATGATCCAGAGGATGTTGGCAATTTGACCTCTGGTGCCTCTGCCTTTTCTAAAACCAGCTTGAACATCTGAACATTCACGGTTCACGTATTGCTGAATCCTGGCTTGGAGAATTTTCACCATGACTTTACTAGCGTGTGAGATGAGTGCAATTGTGTGGAAGTTTGAGCATTATTTAGCATTGCCTTTTTTTGGGATTGGAATGAAGACTGACCTTTTCCAGTCCTGTGGCCACTGCTGAGTTTCCAAATTTGCTGGCATATTGAGTGCAGCACTTTCACAGTATCATCTTTCAGGATTTGAAAGAGCTCAACTGGAATTCCATCACCTCCGCTAGCTTTGTTCGTAGTGATGCTTCCTAAGGCCCACTTGACTTCACATTCCAAGATGTCTGGCTCTAGGTCAGTGATCACGTTATCGTGACTATCTTGGTCTTGAAGATCTTTTTTGTACAGTTCTTCTGTGTATTCTTGCCACCTCTTCTTAATATCTTCTGCTTCTGTTAGGTCCATACCATTTCTGTCCTTTATTGAGCCCATCTTTCCATGAAATGTTCCCTTAGAATCTCTAATTTTCTTGAAGAGATCTCTAGTCTTTCCCATTGTGTTGTTTTCCTCTATTTCTTTGCATTGATTGCTGAGGAAGGCTTTCTTATCTCTCTTTGCTATTCTTTGGAACTCTGCATTCAGATGCTTATATCTTTCCTTTTCTCTTTTGCTTTTCGCTTCTCTTCTTTTCACAGCCATTTGTAAGGCCTCCTCAGACAGCCATTTTGCTTTTTTGCATTTCTTTTCCACGGGGATGGTCTTGGTCCCTGTCTCCTGTACAATGTCACAAACCTCTGTCCATAGTTCATCAAGCACTCGATCAGATCTAGTCCCTTAAATCTATTTCTCACTTCCACTGTATAATCATAAGGGGTTTGATTTAGGTCATATCTGAATGGTCTAGTGGTTTTCCCTACTTTCTTCAATTTAAGTCTGAATTTGGCAAATATGAGTTCATGATCTGAGCCACAGTCATCCCCTGGTCTTATTTTTGCTAACTGTATAGAGCTTCTCCATCTTTGGCTGCAAAGAGTATAATCGATCTGATTTCGATGTTGACCCTCTGGTGATGTCCATGTGTAGAGTCTTCTCTTGTGTTGTTGGAAGAGGGTGTTTGCTATGACCAATGCGTTCTCTTGGAAAAACTCTATTAGCCTTTGCTCTGCTTCATTTTGTGCTCCAAGGTCAAATTTGCCTGTTACACCAGGTGTTTCTTGACTTCCTACTTTTGCATTCCAATCCCCTATATGAAAAGGACATCTTCTTTGGGTGTTAGTTCTAAAAGGTCTTGTAGGTCTTCATAGAAACTTTCAACTTTGGCTTCTTCAGCATTACCGGTAGGGGTATAGGCTTGGATTACTGTAATATTGAATGGTTTGCCTTGGAAACAAACAGAGATCATTCTGTCGTTTTTGAGATTGCATCCAAGTACTGCATTTTGGACTCTTTTTTTGACCATGATGGCTACTCCATTTCTTCTAAGGGATTCCTGCCCACAGTAGCAGATATAATGGTCATCTGAGTTAAATTTACCCATTCCAGTACATTTTAGTTCACTGATTCCTAGAATGTCTTCGTTCACTCTTACCATCTCCTGTTTGATGATTTCCTATTTGCCGGATTCATGGTCCTAACATTCCAGGTTCCTAAGCAATACTGCTCTTTACAGTATTGGACCTTGCTTCTATCACCAGTCACATCCACAACTGGGTATTGTTTTGCTTTGGCTCCATTCTTTCATTCGTTTTGGAGTTATTTCTCCACTGATCTCCAGTATCTTATTGGGCACCTGCCGACTGGGGAGTTCCTCATTCAGTATCCTTTCATTTTGCCTTTGATACTGTTCATCGGCAAGAATACTGAAGTGGTTTGCCATTCCCTTTCCAGTGGGCCACATTCTGTCAGATCTCTCCAGCATGACCCGCCCGTCTTGGGTGTCCCCACACAGCATGGCTTAGTTTCATTGAGTTAGACAAGGTTGTGGTCAGTGTGATCCTCACCATTTCTTAACTCCACCTTTATATTTTTCATTCTTTCTATGTGCTATTGTGTTCATTTCCCAGAGCTGTTGGAACAAACAACCACTAATTCCGTGTCTTCAAACCACAGAAGTTTTATTCTCTTGTAGTTCTGAAGGCAGAAGTTCTGTGTCTTCAGGGTTTATTCCTTCTGGATGCCCCCATGTCACTCTCTTATCTTCTGGTGGTTGTTGGCAAGTCTTGGTGTTCTTTGGCTTGTAGATTCATCACTCCATTCCCTACTTCTGACTTCACATGTGATTCACCTATGGGTCTTCCTCTCAAATCTATGTTTTGAATATTCCTCCCCCTTCTCTTATAAGGATGACAGACATTAGATTGAGGGGCTTCCCTAAAACTAATGTCTTTTGTCCTAAATCTAGGATGATCTCATCTCAAGATCATTAATTTAATCCCATCTGCAAAACCCTATTTCTGAATAAGGTCATATTCATAATACCAAAGGTTAAAATTTGAACATATCTTTTGTGGGATCAAAATTCAACAGGCTGCAGCTACATTCTGATTAATTTACTTTTATAAATCTGACTCGATGGACATGAGTTTGAGCAAACTCCACGAACTGGTGATGGACAGGGAAGCCTGCTGTGCTGCAGTCCATAGGGTTCCAAAGAGTCAGACACGACTACGTCACTGATCTGAACTCATATATCTTCCTGTTTATTAATCTATCTTTAGTTGTATTTCAAATCCTGAAAGATGATGCTGTGAAAGTCCTGCACTCAATATGCCAGCAACTTTGGAAAACTCAGCAGTGGCCACAGGACTGGAAAAGGTCAGTCTTCATCCCAATCCCAAAGAAAGGCATTGTCAAAGAATGCTCAGATTGCACTCATCTCACACGCTAGTAAAGTCATGGTGAAAATTCTCTAAGCCAGCCTTCAGCAATCCATGAACTGTGAACATTCAGATGTTCAAGCTGGTTTTAGAAAAGGCAGAGGAACCAGAGATCAAATTGCCGACATCCCCTGGATCATGGAGAAAGCAAGAGAGTTCCAGAAAAACATCTATTTCTGTTTCATTGACTATGTCAAAGCCTTTGACTGTGTGGATCACAATAAACTGTGGGAATTTCTGAAAGAGATGGGAATACCAGACCACCTGACCTGCCTCTTGAGAAACCTATATGCAGGTCAGGTAGCAACAGTTAGAACTGGACATGGAACAACAGACTGGTTCCAAATAGGAAAAGGAGTACATCAAGGCTGTATATTGTCACCTTGCTTATTTAACTTATATGCAGAGTACATCATGTGGAGCGCTGGGCTGGAAGAAGCACAGGCTGGAATCAAGATTGCCGGGAGAAATATCAATACCCTCAGATATGCAGATGACACCACCCTTATGGCAGAAAGTGAAGAGGAACTCAAAAGCCTCTTGATGAAAGTGAAAGAGGAGAGTGAAAAAGTTGGCTTGAAGCTCAACATTCAGAAAACAAAGATCGTGGCATCTGGTCCCATCATTTCATGGGCAATAGATGGGGAAACAGTGGAAACAGTGCCAGACTTTATTTTGGGGGGCTCCAAAATCACTGTGGATGCTGATTGCAGCTATAAAATTAAAAGACACTTACTCCCTCCTTGGAAGGAAAGTTATGACCAACCTCGATAGCATATTAAAAAGCAGAGACATTGCTTTGCCAACAAAGTTCCGTCTAGTCAAGGCTATGGCTTTTCCAGTAGTCATGTATGGATATCAGATTTGGACTGTGAAGAAAGCTGATCACCGAAGAATTGATGCTTTTGAACTGTGGTGCTGGAGAAGACTCTTGAGAGTCCCTTGGACTGCAAGGAGGCCCAACCAGTTCATCCAAAAGGAGATCAGTCCTGGGTGTTCATTGGAAGGACTGATGCTGACGCTGAAACTCCAATACTTTGGCCACCTCATGGGGAAAGTTGACTCATTGGAAAAGACTCTAATGCTGGGAGGAATTGGGGGCAGGAGGAGAAGGGGACGACAGAGAATGAGATGGCTGGATGGCATCACTCACTCGATGGGTATGAGTTTGAGTGAACTCCGGGAGTTGGTGATGGACAGGGAGGCCTGGCGTGCTGTGATTCATGGGGTCGCAAAGAGTCGGACACGACTGAGTGACTGAAGTGAACTGAACTGAATTGTATCAAATCTGCTGTTAAACATATTCATTTGTGTTTTGGTTTGCATTTTTTAATATATATTTTTAAAATTTCATTTATTAAATTTTCATTTTTAAAAATGCCTAGTCTTTTTTTAGTGTCTTCTCTGCACATATTTAAACATTGTCCTTAGTTTTTATAAACATATGAATACAATGCTGTTTATATTTTGTGTCAAGTTATTCCAATATCTGAAGTTTCATGAGCCCTCTCCTATCTTGTTGCTTCTCTTGGTTGAGAGTGCTTTGTTTTCTAATGCATTTAGTAAATTTTGACTGTGAATGGTTGAATTTCATAGAAAATTTGCTGTTTTAGATTCATGGAGATCTGTTATTATGTGTGTTCCTCCAGAAATTGTGTGCATTTTTCATCTGTGAGGACTCCAGATAACTTTTCATTTGGAACTATGTTAAACTAAATTTTTAGTTTGAGAGTCTGGATTTGGACACCGTAAATTTGCACCTTGAATCAATATGATAACCAGACTGTGAATTCAGGGTTTTTTGTTGTTCGTTTGTTTATAGTGTTATTTTTTGTTTTCTTTTGTTTTAATTTTATTTACTTATTGATTTTTCGCTGTGCTGGGTCTTTGTTGCTGCTCAGGCTTTTCTCTAACTGTTGCAAGTGCAGCTAGTCTCTTGTTGTGGAACCTGGGCTCTAGGGTGCAAGGGCTTCAATAGTTTCAGTTCCGAGGCACTAGAGAACAGATTCAATGGTTGTGATGCTCAGGCTTAATCACTCCTAGGCATGTGGGATCTTTCCTGGATCAGGGATTGAACCCATATCTCCTGAATTGGCAGGTGGATTTTTTTGTTTTTACCACTGAACCACCAGGGAAACCCCTGAATTCAGTTTTTTAGGGCTGTTGCCTTCCTCTGTTATACTGCCAAGTTTCAGGCAATTTTCATATAACCTTTGGTAAATGTGAACAGTATTTTTAGTACTCTCTTACACTAAAGTGGAACCCTTTGGTGTCTTTACTTAAAGGAGGGAAGATCGCTTCTTATACTCTCCACGTGATCCCCAAGTTTTCCTCCTCTACTCCATGTGCCGTGAGACTATGAAAATGATACCCAAGTTCATCTAGTTTGGCAAAGGTCCTCAAATTCCTCTTATTTCTCTGATTCAAACCATCACTATGTCTTCGACTTGAGAATTTCTTGCTTTCTTTGCAGCTCAACAGTGTTTGTTTGCTTTCTTTCTTTTTTTAATTGGAAGTCTTCATTAACTTTCATATCATCCTTACACAGAGGGCATGCTAACATTCCGTGTATCATTCCTATTCTAGCATTTGTGCTGCTGAAGACAGCACTCAACAATGCTCTTAATAAAACATTTTAAAGTTTTTATCTAGCATTTTAGTTATTTAAAATGGAAAGTTTAGTCTAGTAATATTCCTGTTGTCTAATCAGAAACAAAAATCCTCTTTTCTTTTTGAATCAATTTGGATGATTTCTGCTGTTTTAGAAAATTATCTCTACCACTATATTTTAAAAGTTGTTTGACCTATTTTTTTTTAACCATATTCCCTCAAGGACTTTATATCTGTGGTTATGGCCCAATTTTTATGTGTAGTTAATTTGTACCTTTTCCATTTCTTTTTCTAACATGATCAGTTCAGTTCAGTTCAGTCACTCAGTCGTGTCCGACTCTCCACGACGCCATGAATCACAGCACACCAGGCCTCCCTGTCCATCACCAAATCCCGGAGTTCACTCAAACTCATGTCCACAGAGTCGGTGATGCCATCCAGCCATATCACTCTCGGTCGTCCCCTTCTCCTCCTGCCCCCAACCTTTCCCAGCATCAGAGTCTTTTCCAGTGAGTCAACTCGTCGCGTGAGGTGGCCAAAGTATTGCAGCTTCAGCTTTAGCATCAGTCCTTCCAATGAACACCCAGGATTGATCTCCTTTAGAATGGACTGGTTGGATCTCCTTGCAGTCCAAGGGACTCTCAAGAGTCTTCTCCAGCACCACAGTTCAAAAGCATCAATTCTTCGGCGATCAGCCCTCTTCACAGTCCAACTCTCACATCCATACATGACCACGGGAAAAACCATTGCCTTGACTAGACGGACCTTTGTTGGCAAAGTAATGTCTCTGATTTTCAATATATTATCAAGGTTGGTCATAACTTTCTTTCCAAGGAGCAAGCGTCTTTTAATTTCATGGCTGCAGTCAGCATCTGTAGTGATTTTGGAGCCAAAAAAAATAAAGTCTGACACTGTTTCCACTGTTTTTCCATCTATTTCCCATGAAGTGATGGGACCAGATGCCATGATCTTTGTTTTCTGAATGTTGAGCTTCAAGCCAACTTTTTCACTCTCCTCTTTCACTTTCATCAAGAGGCTTTTGAGTTCCTCTTCACTTTCTGCCATAAGGGTAGTGTCATCTGCATATCTGAGGTTATTGATATTTCTCCCTGCAGTCTTTTTTCCAGCTTGTGCTTCTTCCAGCCCAGCGTTCCTCATGATGTACTCTGCATATAAGTTAAATAAGCAGGGTGACAATGTACAACATTGACGCACTCCTCTTCCTATTTGGAACCAGTCTGTTGTTCCATGTCCAGTTCTGACTGTTGCTTCCTGACCTGCATACAGGTTTCTCAAGAGGCAGGTCAGGTGGTCTGGGATTCCCATCTCTTTCAGAATATTCCACAGTTTATTGTGATCCACACAGTCAAAGGCTTTGGTATAGCCAATGAAGCAGAAATAGATGTTTTTCTGGAACTCTCTTGCTTTCTCCATGATCCAGCGGATGTTGGCTATTTGATCTCTGGTGCCTCTGCCTTTTCTAAAACTTGCTTGAACATCTGGGAGTTCACGGTTCACATATTGCTGAAGCCTGGCTTGGAGAATTTTGAGCATGACTTTACTAGCGTGTAAGATGAGTGCAATTGTGCGGTAGTTTGAGCATTATTTTGCATTGCCTTTCTTTGGGATTGGAATGAAGACTGAGGCCAATATAATTAATAAAGACAAATGATTGATTAAAAAAGAGAAATATGTGATAAAAGAAAATGTTATAAAATCTATGAAATTTCTATGTGTGTTATGGAAGTACACACAAGAGACATTTTGGCAAGATTTAAATGGGAAGAATTTAAATGTATGTAAAACTCTCATGCTTGGTAATGCCTCAAATAGATTGTGATACCAAAAGCTTGGCCTCTGTGCATCAGTGTCAAATTGAATCTCAAAGACAAGAGTTTTGAGTGAAGTAGAAAATACATTCCAGGCTTCAGCAATATGTGAAACGTGAACTTTCAGATGTTCAAGCAGGTTTTAGAAAAGGCAGAGGAACCAGAGATCAAATTGCCAACATCTGCTGGATCATGGAAAAAGCAAGAGAGTTCCAGAAAAACATCTATTTCTGCTTCATTGACTATGCCAAAACCTTTGACTATGTGGATCACAAGAAACTGTGGAAAATTCTGAAAGAGATGGGAATCCCAGACCACCTGACCTGCCTCTTAAGAAACCTGTATGCAAGTCAGGAAGCAACAGTTAGAACTGGACATGGAACAACAGACTGATTTCAAATAGGAAAAGGAGTACATCAAGGCTGTATATTGTCACCCTGCTTATTTAACTTATATGCAGAGTACATCATGAGGAACGCCTGGCTGGAGGAAGCACAAGCTGGTATCAAGATTGCAGGAAGAAATATGAATAACCTCAGATATTGCAGATGACACCACCCTTATGGCAGAAAGTGAAGAGGAACTCAAAAGCCTCTTGATGAAAGTGAAAGAGGAGAGTGAAAAGGTTGGCTTGAAGTTCAACATTCAGAAAACAAAGATCATGGCATCTGGTCCCATCACTTCATGGGAAATGGATGGGGAAACATTGGAAACAATGTCAGACTTCATTTTTGGAGTTCCAAAATCACTGCAGATGCTGACTGCAGCCATGAAATTAAAAGACGCTTACTCCTTGGAAGGAAAGCTGTGACCAACCTAGATAGCATATTAAAAAGCAGAGACATTACTTTGCCAACCAAGGTATTGGAGTTTCAGCTTCAGCATCAGTCCTTCCAAGGAATATTCAGGACTGATTTCCTTTAGCATTGACTGGTTTTATCTCTTTGAAGTCCAAATGATTCTCAAGAGTCTTCTCCAAACCACAGTTCAAAAGCATCGATTCTTCGGCGATCAGCTTTCTTCACAGTCCAACTCTCACATCCATACATGACCATGGGAAAAACCATAGCCTTGACTAGATGGACTTTTTTGGCAAAGTAATGTCTCTGCTTTTTACTATGCTCTCTAGGTTCATCATAACTTTTCTTTCAAGGAGTAAGCATCTTTTAATTTCATGGCTGCAATCAGAATCCACAGTGATTTTGGAGCCCCAAAAAATAAAGTCTGACACTGTTTCCACTGTTTCCCCATCTATTTGCCATGAATTGATGGGACAGGATGCCATGCTCTTAGTTTTCTGAATGTTGAGCTATAAGTCAACTTTTTCCACTCTCCTCTTTCACTTTCATCAAGAAGAGGAGTGGTGTCATCTGCATATCTGAGGTTATTGATATTCCTCCTGGCAATCTTGATTCCTTCTTGTGCTTCATCCAGTCCTGCGTTTCTCATGATGCACTATGCATATAAGTTAAATAAGCAGGGTGACAATATATAACCTTGATGTACTCCTTTTCCTGGTTTGGAACCAGTCTGTTGTTCCATGTCCAGTTCTAACTGTTGCTTCCAGACCTGCATGCAGATTTCTCAGGAGGCAGGTCAGGTGGTCTGGTATTCCCATCTCTTTCAGAATGTTCCACAGTTTGTAGTGATCCACACAGTCAAAGTCAATGAAGCAGAAATAGATGTTTTTCTGGAACTCTCTTCCTTTTTCCATGATCCCACAGATGTTGGCAATTTAATCTCTGATTCCTCTGCCTTTTCTAAAACGAACTTGAATAGCTGGAAGTTCACGGTTCATGTATTGCTGAAGCCTGGCTTGGAGAATTTTGAGCATGAATTTACTAGCATGTGAGATGAGCGCAACTGTGCGGTAGTTTGAGCATTCTTTGGCATTGCCTTTCTTAGGGATTGGAATGAAGACTGACTTTTTCCAGTCCTGTGGCCATTGCTGAGTTTTCCAAATTTACTGGCATATTGAGTGCCACACTTCCACAGCATCATATTTTAGAATTTGAAATATCTCAACTGGAATACCATCACCTCCACTAGTTTTGTTTCTAGTGATGCTTCCTAAGGCCCACTTGACTTTACATTCCAGGATGTCTGGCTCTAGGTGAGTGATCACACCATCATGGTTATCTGGGTCATGAAGATCTTTTTTGTTTAGTTCTTCTGTGTATTCTTGCCACCTCTTCTTAATGTTTTCTGCTTTTGTTAAGGTACATACAATTTCTGTCCTTTATTGAACCCTTCTTTGCATGAAATATTCCCTTGGTATCTCTAATTTTCTTGATGATATCTCTAGTCTTTTCCATCTGATTGTTTTCCTCTATTTCTTTGCGCTGATCACTGAGGAAGGATTTCTTATGTCTCCTTGCTATTCTTTGGAACTCTGCATTCAAACGGGTATATCTTTCCTTTTCTCCTTTTTTTTTTCACTTCTCTTCCTTTCACAGCTATTTGTAAGGCCTCCTCAGACAGCCATTTTGCTGTTTTGTATTTCTTTTCTTGGGGATGGTCTTGATCACTGTCTCCTGTACAATGTTACGCACCTCCGTCCATAGTTCATTAGGCACTCTGTCTATCAGATCTAGTTTGTTAAATCTATTTCTCACTTCCACTGTATAATAGTAAGGGATTTGACTTTGGTCATAGCTGAATGATCTAGTGGTTTTCCCTACTTTCTTCAATTTAAGTCTGAATTTGGCAATAAGGATTTCATGATCTGAGCCACAGTCAGCTTCCCATCTTGTTTTTGCTGACTACAGAGAACTTCTCCATTTTTGGCTGCAAGGAATATAATCAATCTGATTTCAGTGTTGAGCATCTGGTAATGTCCATGTGTAGAGTCTTCACCTGTGATGTTGGAAGAGGGTGTTTGCTATCTGTGAATAGTGTGGTCTCTTGGCAAAACTCTGTTAGCCTTTACCCTACTTCATTCTGTACTCAAGGCCAAATTTGCCTGTTTCTCCAGGTATCCCTTGACTTCCTACTTTTGCATTCCAGTCCCCTATAATGTAAAGGACATCTTTTGGGGGTGTTAGTTCTAGAAGGTCTTGTAGGTCTTCATAGAACCGTTCAACTTTGGCTTCTTCAGCATTGCTGATTGAGGCATAGACTTGGATTACTGTGAAATTGAATGGTTTGCCTTGGAAATGAACAGAGATCATTGTGTCATTTTTGAGATTATATGCCAAGTATTGCATTTCAGACTCTTTTGTTGACTATGATGGCTACTCCATTTCTTCTAAGGAATTCTTGCCCACAGTATTAGATATAATGGTCGTCTGAGTTAAATTCACCCATTCCTGCCCATCATAGTTCACTGATTCTTTAAATGTTGACGTTCACTCTTGCCATCTCCTGTTTGACCACTTCCAATTTGCCTTGAATCACCGACTTAACATTCCAGGTTCCTATGCAGTATTTTTCTCTACTATACAATACTGTTCTTACAATTGGACCTTGGTTCCATCGCCAGTCACATCTACAATTGGGTGTTGTTTTTGTTTGGCTCTGTATCTTCATTCTTTCTGTAGTCATTTCTCCACTGATATCCAGTAGCATATTGGGCACCTACTGACCTGGGGAGTTCATCTTTCTGTGTCCTATATTTTTGCCTTTTCATACTGTTCATGGCGTTCTCATGGCAACAATACTGAGGTGTTTTTCCATTCCCTTCTCCAGGTGACCACATTTTGTCATAACTCTCCACCATGACCCATTTGTCTTGGGCTGCCTTACATGGCATAGCTTATAGTTTCATTGAGTTAGACAAGGCTGTGGTCCATGTGATTAGATTGGTTAGTTTTCTGGGATCGTGGTTTTCAGTCTTTCTGCCCTATGGTGGGGAAGGATAAGAGGCTTATGGAAGTTTCCTGATGGGAGCGACTGACTGGGGGTGAAAACTGGGTCTTATTCTGTTGGGCAGGGCCAGGCTCAATAATTCTTTAATCCAATTTTCTGTTGATGGGTGGAGCTGTGTTCCCTCCCAGCTATTTACCTGGGGCCAAACTTCAGTATACTTGCCTTGAGAACCCCATGAACAGTATCAAAAGGCAAAATGATAGGATACTGAATGAGGAATTCCCCAGGTCGGTAGGTGTCCAGTATGCTACTGGAGATCAGTGGAGAAATAACTCCAGAAAGAATGAAGAGATGGAGCCAAAGCGAAACCAAACCCAGTTGTGGATGTGACTGGTGATAGAAGCAAGGTCCGATGCTGTAAAGAGCAATATTGCATAGGAACCTGGAATGTTAGGTCGATGAATCAAGGCAAATTGGAGTGTGGTCAAACAGGAGATGACAAGAGTGAACGTCGACATTCTAGGAATCAGTGAACTAAAATGCAGTGGAATGGGTGAATTTAACTCAGATGACCATTATATCTACTACTGTGGGCAGGAATCCCTAGAAGAAATGGAGTAGCCATCATGGTCAACAAAAGAGTCCGAAATGCAGTACTTGGATGCGATCTTAAAAACGACAGAATGATTTCTGTTCGTTTCCAAGGCAAACGATTCAATATTACAGTAATTCAAGTCTATGCCCCAACCAGTAACGCTGAAGAAGCCGAATTTGAACGGTTATATGAAGACCTACAAGACCTTTTAGAACTAACACCCAAAAAAGATGTCCTTTTCATTATAGGGGACTGGAATGCAAAAATAGGAAGTCAAGAAACACCTGGAGTAACAGGCAAATTTGACCTTGGAGCACGAAATGAAGCAGAGCAAAGGCTAATAGAGTTTTGCCAAGAGAACACACTAGTCATAGCAAACATCCTCTTCCAACAACACAAGACAAGACTCTACACATGGACATCACCAGATGGTCAACACCGAAATCGGATTGATTATATTCTTTGCAGCCAAAGATGGAGAAGCTGTATACAGTTAGCACAAACAAGACCAGGAGCTGACTGTGGCTCAGATCATGAACGCCTTATTGCGAAATTCAGACTGAAATTGAGGACAGTAGGGAAAACCACTAGACCATTCAAATATGACCTAAATCAAATCCCTTATGATTATTCAGTGGAAGTGAGAAATAGATTTAAGGGACTAGATCTGGTAGATAGAGTGCCTGATGAACTCTGGACGGAGGTTCGTGACATTGTACAGGAGACAGGGACCAAGACCATCCCCATGGAAAAGAAATGCAAAAAAGCAAAATGGCTGTCTCAGGAGGCCTTACAAATAGCTGTGAAAAGAAGAGAAGTGAAAAGCAAAGGAGAAAAGGAAAGATATAAGCATCTGAATGCAGAGTTCCAAAGAATAGCAAGGAGAGATAAGAAAGCCTTCCTCAGCGATCAATGCAAAGAAATAGAGGAAAACAACATAATAGGAAAAATAAGAGATCTTTTCAAGAAAATTAGAGATATCAGGGAACATTTAATGGAAAGATGGGTTCGATAAAGGACAGAAATGGTATGGACCTAACAGAAGCAGAAGATATTAAGAAGAGGTGGCAAGAATACACAGAAGAACTGTACAAAAAAGAGCTTCACGACGAAGATAATCACAATGGCGTGATCACTCACCTGGAGCCAGACATCTTGGAATGTGAAGTCTAGTGGACGTTAGAGAGCATCACTATGAACAATGCTGGTGGAGGTGATGGAATTCCAGTTGAGCTATTTCAAATCCTGAAAGATGATACTGTGAAAGTGCTGCACTCAATATGCCAGCAAATTTGGACAACTCAGCAGTGGCCACAGGACTGGAAAAGGTCAGTCTTCATTCCAATCCCAAGGAAAGGGAATGCCAAAGAATGCTCAAACTACTGCACATTTGCACTCCTCTCACATGCTAGTAAAGTCATGCTCAAAATTCTCCAAGCCAGGCTTCAGCAGTATGTGAACCATGAACTTCCAGTTGTTCAAGAAGGTTTTAGAAAAGGCAGAGGAACCAGAGATCAAATTTTCCAACATCATGAAGAAAGCAAGAGAGTTCCAGAAAAACATCTATTTCTGCTTCATTGACTATACCAAAGCCTTTGACTGTGTGGATCACAATAAACTGTGGAAAATTCTGAAAGAGATGGGAATACCAGACCACCTGACCTGCCTCTTGAGAAACCTGTATGCAGGTCAGGTAGCAACAGTTAGAACTGGACATGGAACAATGGACTGATTCCAAATAGGAAAAGGAGTATGTCAAGGTTGTATATTGTCACCCTGCTTATTTGACTTATATGCAGAGTACATCATGAGGAACGCTGGGCTGGAAGAAGCACAAGCTGGAATCAAGATTGCCGGGAGAAATATCAATAACCTCAGATATTCAGATGACACCCCCCTTATGGCAGAAAGTGAAGAGGAACTAAAAAGTCTCTTAATGAAAGTGAAAGAGGAGAGTGACAAGGTTGGCTTGAAGCTCAACATTCAGAAAACAAAGATCAAGGCATCTGGTCCCATCACTTCATGGGAAATAGATGGGGAAACAGTGGGAACAGTGTCAGACTTTATTTTTTTGGGCTCCAAAATCACTGTGGATGCTGATTGCAGCTATGAAATTAAAAGACGCTTACTCCTTGGAAGGAAAGTTATGACCAACCTAGATAGCTTATTAAAAAGCAGAGACATTACTTGGCCAACAAAGGTCCGTCTAGTCAAGGCTATGATTTTTCCAGTGGTCATGTATGGATGTGAGAGTTGGACTGTGAAGAAAGCTGATCGCCAAAGAATTGATGCTTTTGAACTGTGGTGTTGGAGAAGACTCTTGAGAGTCCCTTGGACTGCAAGGAGATCCAACCAGTTCATTCTAAAGGAGATCAATCCTGGGTATTCATTGGAAGGACTGATGCTAAAGCTGAATCTCCAATACTTTGGCCACCTCATTGGAAGGGTTGACTCACTGGAAAAGACTCTGATGCTGGGAGGGATTGGGGGCAGGAAGAGAAGGGGACGACAGAGAATGAAATGGCTGGATGGCATCACCGACTCGATGGACATGAGTTTGAGTGAACTCTGAGAGTTGGTGATGGACAGGGAGGCCTGGCGTGCTGTGCTTCATGGAGTCGCAAAGAGTTGGACACGACTAGCGACTTAACTGAACTGACTGAACTGAACCCAAAAATTCATGATGTGGCTGGTCACCTCTAAGACAGATCCCAGTGATCTCTACCCCATAGTTTCTGTATGCTGTATAATTTCCTCCTTTCAAGTGTAAACTCTTCAAGTTACTTCTAAGGAATAGTGTAGAGCAGGACAGTTGTGATGGCACTTCTGAGTTAGCTTATAAAAGGAGTTAATGGTTTGTTTTGGGCGCGGTATTTTATGCTGTCTCTTGAATGTCTTGCTCTTTGGGAGAGTCAGTTGCCATGTCATAACACAATGCTGTGGATAGGTACATGTGACAAAGAACTGATGCCTACCAGGAGCCATATTGAAATTGTGTAACTCAGACTGAGACTTGAAATCAATCTTTTAACTGAAATCCACACCCGGTTTCAGGAGTTAATGAAGTTCAGGTTCTTGATGTCTTATCACAGAAAGAATTCAGTGAAAGACAAAGTGATAGGTAAGAAGTGGATTTATTTAGATAAAAACACTCCACAGACAGAGTGTGGGCCACCTCAGAAAGCAAGAGTGGCCTCACAATGTGGTGTGGTTAGTTTTTATGGGCTGGGCAATTTTATAGGCTAATCAGTGGGAGGATTATTCCAATTATTTGGGGGAAAGGGCAGAGATTTCCAGGAATCAGGTCACCTCTCACTGTTTGATCTTTGATAGTCAGGCCCAGAACTGTCATGGCACTATTGGATGTGTCACTTAGCTTATGTTAAGGGATTACAATAAATGTACGATGAAGCTCAAAGTCCACTGGAAATTGAATATTCCACCATCTTGGACCTAGTTGGTTCTAATCAGTTTTTGTCATATCCTATGGTTATGTCATTCTTCTAAAAGCTGTGCCCTGCCCCTTTCCCTCCTGTTTCAATATGAGAACTTAGAAGTGTTCTTCTTCTAGTTAAGACTTGAGATGACTGCAACTGACATCTTGACTGTAGTCACGAGGGTGATCACAAGCCAGAATCAGCCAGTTAAGCTGCTCTCAGATTTATGATCCACCAAAACTGTGAGATAATAAATATTGTTTTCAGTGACAAATTTTATAGTAATTCATTTTTAGCAATAGATAACTAATATCCCTAACTTGCAGGCAGGACAATCAGGCTGGGTCATGAAAACTATATTTTAGACAAAGGAAAGAGAATATAGTGATTGAGAGATCATAAGCTATTTTATTTATTGAAGAATTAAAATATTACATTAAGAAAAAACTTATCTGAAAGAGAAATAACACCAGAACTCTTTTGAATGTGATTATTACCTCAACCACCAGAAATACTGATCCTGCTGAATTCCTTCATAATAATGTAAATCAAAGTCTAAGCAATTGGCTGAAATCAGGATGTGAGTCATTGGACAGTTCCTCTTGGAAAGACTTAGATGAATCAATAAAGAAATTGAAATGAAACCTAACCTTTGGAGAAAGAGTATTTTTGTCATTCCTGTAGCCAAGCTCCCTAGTCAAAAGGAAACAGAGGATTGTGATAATGATCCAGTGAATCTGCCCCCAGAGCTCCCTTAAGCTTATCTCTTGTTTGACCTTGGAGAGTGGACTGTGTGATTTAGAGGCCAGAGACTTTTTGGCAATGGAAAGATGCAGAAAGTCAAGCTACAGACCCATCCTTTGATTTTTAGCCATTAATACCACAGGTTCTCTTGCCCTTTCATGTCTGACAAGTGCTCAGGTATTAATGAATGATAAGGCTACTGCCATGAATGAGTAGAGGATTGTCTTGCTGTCTGATGGGAAGTGCCTGACCAACAACCTCTTCTCTGGTTGTGTAAGACAGGGACCCCATAGGGAATATATGGGAGGGAGAACAAAGACACCAATTCAAGAGGTGGTCATTTAGGACTTCATGATACAAGTTGTTTGGATTTCCAGCGAAGAAAGAAGTCTCTCCAGCATATGGCAGCAGCAGGTCAGAGTCCTAGGACCTGACTGGTTTTGTCAATCTGGCAGTTCAAGGTCAGTGCAAAGGACATCCCTAATACCTGAGGAAAGAGTTGGTAAAAAGTGAGGTCTTTACAGGTAAAACATCTCACCCACAGTCCCTAGGATGAGTCCCAGAGGAAAAGAAAGTGTCCATCACACTGAAACTACCCTTCCTAATATTACTTCTAATTCCTTCTCAAGAGTTTTCTCCTTTAGCTTTAGAATGGCAGTGGGAGAAAAATGAGGGTGATTGATGATGGCAAGATAGTAGAGTATTAAGTGCTGGTACACCTTTTGTCTCCTTAAGAGACCACAGAAATCCTGCTGATGGTATAGTCAAGTTCTACACAGGTCAATACTTTGTTCACTGAGTCTTCTCTATCCATGCCTTAGGCTTTCTTGGTTTCCAAGCAAAGAAAAATCATTTCTCTTTGAGCTTACTAAATAGATCTTAGCTAATCTGTGATACACTCAAGACACTTGGGTATAAAAATAGTAGGAATATCACATAATAAAAAAGAACAAGAAACTATCCCCATTCACCCCTGACTTGTCAAGATAAGCAGAGAAGCAATGAGGAAATTGATTATAGTTTCATCACCAACTCCTCCTTAGCACACGAAGCCAATTTTTCAAGTGAAATGTTTTATTTAACAGGCTTTTCCTGATGAGCTGAATGAAGGACCAAAGTAAGGTTCCACTTAGTGATTTTTAATTTGACCATGATACATTCATTTCTATTAGGGATAAACTGACCAGATAGATCTTACAGCATTATTTTCTGTATGCCTTAAACTGGTAATATAATTTTCTACTTGAATAGGGGAGCTCATATTTATCAAGCACATACTTTAAAAATTACATGACTTAACTCATTTAATTCTCAAAATAGTCCTCTGATTAAGCTCTTACCTGGATTACACATACACAGATAGTGGTGATTCCAATATACAGGAAATTAGAGTGAAACCACTGTTTTGCTTGTATATAGCAACCCTAGAAAAAATTACATGTACAAATGACACTACTATATTATTCAACTTTATTAAGAGGCTTATTTGGAATGATAGTTTGTCTTTTGCCAAGACACTTAGGACAGGCATTTTATATATATATACATATAAAGTAAAGTAAATAAAGTGGAAGTCTTATATATTTACACACTGCATTAAACTAGCTCCCAAGAGGCAGGTCAACAACATATGTCCTTGTATTTTTTTGAACATTCACTACTGTCTTTAGTTAGTTAGTTAGTTCAGTCGCTCAGTCGTGACCAACTCTTTGCGACCCCTGAATCTTGGTATTGACAAATAGGAATATAGGCTATGCAATCCTATGACTGGTTACATTTCAGCTTCTGCTTCAAAAGCCAGTAATCATATCATAGCCCTACCAAGCTGCAGGGCAGTTGCTGGTTGGTGGGTTTTCCATTCTTTCTTCACAGACTGCCCACCCGCCCAAATTCCAGAGACTTCCAAACAACATTAAGTGGGTGACATGGGTAACAGGACCTTAGGAGCTTGGTCTAGTTGGAAGATGATTTGGGCTTCTTCTCTGGGTCTAGTCAGAAGTTCCATCAACTCTTTCACCCCCAGCTCCTCACTCTTCACTTATAATTAATCCTGCTAAGGGGTTCGATGCTGCCATCTCCAAGAAAGTAGAGCAGGGAAATAAGTAGAAAAAGAAACTTTTCTGCTTCTACCTTACAACTTTCACTTTCAACCATAAGAAGACCTAATTATTACTCAAGAAAAATCTCGACACAGTCTTCTGCCACTATCACATAAACTTTTCCCCGCTAATGTAATAGTTCAGAGTAGCACGATTCTTAATGGCATCTCTAGTCTAGATAAACTTGTTCGTTTTTTTTTTTTGCTTATTTTTCTTTTTTGTTTTTCTTATTTTCTAGTTATATGTTTCCCTGGACTCTCTTTTGTTTGCGGTTTCCTGTTTATGGCTGAGAGGACTAAGCCCTGTATGACTGGATTTCTAAGGGAATTAAAGGTTTAATCACAGTGGCCAATAGCAGAAACGTTTCCAAAAATAAATTACCTTAACATTTGAGCCTTTGGGGCAAGATGCTGGTGGTCCGGAAGTCCAGTCACTTGTACCATTTATACCACAACATTGCAGCTGAAAGCCAAAGCCCCGAAAAGCAATGGTTAGTCAGATAACAGAAAGAAAACCATGGGCCTTGGAGAAAAGGTGAAACCTTCCAATTTGACTCTATAGCAGAAAATACAGAACTGACTTGTTTAGTATGGCCCCTTAGAACTGAGTACTTTCAAACCTGTTATATCATTTTATTCACAAACATGTTATACCATTTTATTCACATAAAACTTCTTGAAGTAGAGAGGGCATATTTAACTTATTCACATTTTACAGACCAAAAATTAGGCACACAGGGGACTTTATAATGTAGGGATCAGGCTAATCACACCTAGACCCACTGTATGTCTGTTAGCATAGCTGATGCCATCTTGGGCCCTTACAGTTTCTCCTGTCCTACACTGACCCTAACCCTGTGCAGTGAATCACTTCTATGTCATTAAGGGCTTTATAAATAATAGGTATTGTGGCCTTCATGCTCCATTAGTTCCCAAACAATGATGAAAACTTTTGCTGATGTATTTTTGGCACCCAGATGACTAGTTACCATTCATCTTGACTTAGGAGTGCATGTCCTGTTTCCAAGCACCTATCTCCATACACTAAGTTAACTATAAAATCCTCCTAACAGCCCCTTGGCAGTGTGGAGTGTAGATGTGAATGCTTCCAGATTGTTGTCCACCTGATCCTGATACCACCCTATGAGTAAGTTACTGTTTAATAAACTGACCTAGTGATTATATGGAGCTACCCAACTTGTTTTTGTCTCAAGATGCTTTCTCAGTTCACTGGGCATTTTCTGTTCCCTCCATCCTTAGACAATTGGCAAGCTAGGCAGGAGACTGAAAACGATGCAAGAATGGGTGAAGGGGTGAAGCAGGGTAAAGCTTGCTGTTGTGGGGGAATTCCCAGGTTGGCCAACCATTTCCATGTGGGGTGATCTGGATAAATTTATGGAACAATTCAGGCTGATGCAAGTGTACAGGGACACAATGGAAACACCAAAGGACTTACTAAATACATTAACCAAAGAGGTAGCAAAGCAAAAGTGGGGGGCAAAAGTGAGCAATCTATTGCAGCTGTTGCATGGCCTTTGTTATGCACTCTAAAATTTAGCACAGAAAAGGAATTACAGCTCAGTTGGGCACTAGAGAGAGATGTATGCATGGTATGTTTTCCAACTTAGGACATTATGTCAAAGACAGTACAACAGGAAGAACCTATTGAAATGATGGAATGTAAGATGGCTAAATGTAGGGCCCTAGGCTACTCCATTCAAAGGTGAGGACTATTATTTCACCGGACAACTGGCACCCCAAGAGGTGGAATTCTTGGGCTCATGACTCCTCAGAAGATGAGGACATAATTATAGAAGAAGAAGAGGACCTGCAGTCACAGCCTCTGTTTCAAACTAAAGTACAGTATGCTAGAGAACCAAGAGATAATAGGAAGGAAAAGGCAACTCACTCCAGTATTCTTGCTTGGAGAATCCCATGGACAGAGGAGCCTGGCAGGCTACAGTCCATGGGGTCATAAGAGTCGGATATGACTTAGCAACTAAACCACTGCAACAGCTGAAAAACAACCCCCTGAGATTTTTCCTCCCTGAACTAGTAGAAATAACCAGAATATTTAAACAAAAAAAGTAGAGAGGGCATTTCAGCATAGGTAAGATACTGGGGACTCCATTTGTGGGATACTGGGGACAACGGCACTGTGTTAAATGGGCCACAAATGTGTTAAATGGGCCACAAATGTGTAAAATGGCTTCTGTTACAGCACCAACTGCCTTCTGGCAATATTTGTATGGGACTGGGGTAGGAGAAAAATGAGGGCACCCAGCCAACTTAATTAAATGGATATTTGCAGGTATACCCTGGATTCTGAAGGATTAGGGATGGGATCAAGGGTGCTCCTTGGTGTGCAGGCCCCAGGTTGAACAGACTATTTATTGGCCCTGCACCAATAAACAGATTGTTCTAGCAAATAGTGTACAAAATGCACCATGATTTATTGAAATTCATCTAAGTTCCAAGGGGAAGTAGCAACCATTGATAGGATATGAGGTCAAACATTGTAAAGTGAAACAAGTGAGTTTGTATTTACAAATCAGAAGATTGCCTCCCCCTACTTTCCTGGTTTATCTTCACCCATATCTGAGTATATTTTGGGTGTGAATGTCCTATAGGACCTGGACCTTAAACCACCATGGGTGAGTTAGACTTATGGAGCAGACACTCAAGCTTATAATGGTTAGTCATGCTAAATGGAAATTGCAAAGTTGCTTATCTCCCCAGAGAGTAGTAGCAATAAAAAAACAATAATGGGCACCTCAGTCAGTCAGTTCAGTTCAGTCGCTCAGTCGTGTCCGACTCTCCGCGACCCCATGAATCACAGCACGCCAGGACTCCCTGTCCATCACCAACTCCCGGAGATCACTCAAACTCATGTCCATCGAGTCAGTGATGCCATCCAGCCATCTCATTCTCTGTTGTCCCCGTCTCCTCCCATCCCCAATCCCTCCTAGCATCAGACTCTTTTCCAGTGAGTCAACTCGTCGCATGAGGTGGCCAAAGTATTGGAGCTTCAGCTTTAGCATCAGTCCTTCCAATGAACACCCAGGATTGATCTCCTCTAGAATGGACTGGTTGGATCTCCTTGCAGTCCAAGGGACTCTCAAGAGTCTTCTCCAGCACCACAGTTCAAAAGCATCAATTCTAGGGGATAAGAAAAACTAACTTCTACCATTAAGGAATTAGAGAAAGTGGTGGTTATAATACCAGCACAAAGCCTGTTAAGTAGCCCCATGAAGCCAGTGAAAAAACCAAATGGTACCTGGTGTATGGCAGTAGACTATAGAGAATTAATCAAGGTAAGACCCCCTATCTATGCAGCAGTTACAAAAACTCTTGGATGTAATTGCCACTTCTCTCAAGGCATAACCTCTTCTCAAGACAGTGTCTTAGATTTGTCTGATGCCTTCTCTTAGCAAACACTTAGATAAGGGGTCCCAGGACCAGTGTGCCTTCATGTGGGAAGGGGGGACAATGGTCTTTTACCATCCTACCCCAAAGTCATCTCACTATATGTCATGGGATGGTGGCCCTGGACTTGAAGAAATGGACTCGCCTTCTTTCTATAGTTCTCTATCATTACATTGATGATACTAGGTTAACCTGTAATGACTTGTTTTCTCTTTCCCAAGCCTCTTCTGGAACATTTAAGCATAAAGATGGGAGTTCAGCACCAATGAGCTCCAAGGACCTGGATAGTCAGTAAAGTTGCTAGGAGTTATCTAGTCTGCTAAGACTGAAGGGATGCCCAAAGCTGCTATTGATAGACTATAGATAAACCATGCTCTACAATAGAAAAGAACTACAATCCTTTATAGGTGTGCTAGGGTATGGGTGGCCTTTTATTCTCCACTTTGTCCAAATATTGAGAACCCTATATTCTTTGGGGTTTCCCAGGTGATTCAGCAGCAAAGACTGCCTGCAATATAGGAGCCGTGCGAGTTGCGAACTTGGGTTCGATCCCTGCGTTGGGAAGATCCCTTTGAGGAGGAAATGACAACCCACTCCAGTATTCTTGCTGGGAAGATCCCAACGGACAGAGGAGCCTGGCAGGCTGCTGCATCCATCCAGGTTGCAGAGTCAGAACACTACTGAGCACACAGCACATATGATTTAGTGAAAAAGGGAAATACCTGGGTTAGGAATACCCCACCCCACAAGCCCATAAGAGGCTTTTGAAAAGGCCAAACTGATTGATTGTCAAATAAGTCCAAGGAATGGAGGTGTTAATGCCAGACACAAGTGAGTTGGATGTAAGTCTGTACCCAGGAGGCTTTGGATAAGGACTGTGGTAGCGACAAAATGGGAAATGAGTCAAACTAGGATTTTGGTCTCAATTTTGGGAAGAGGCAAAGAATTGATATAGTGCTATGGAGATACAATTGTCAGCAATATATCTAGACTTACAACAAACTGAGGGTCTAACCACTGACTTGCCTGTTAGTGTACAGACGTCCCTGCCTATGGGGGAATGGATTAAGTAGTAGTAGTAGTAGTGTTCTTGCCTGGAGAATCCCAGGGACGGGGGAGCCTGGTGGGCTTCTGTCTATGGGGTCACACAGAGTCGGACACGACTGAAGTGACTTAGCAGCAGCAGCAGTAGTAGTAGTAGTTAAGTCGCTAAGTTGTGTCTGACTCTTACGACCCCACAGACGGTAGCCTGCCAGGCTCCTCTGTCCATGGGATTCTCCAAGCAAGAATACTGAAGTGGGTTGCCATTTGCTTCGGATGGATTAAGGACATGTTTTTAAAGCCTATGAATGCCTGTGCACAACTGAGTACCTTACAAAGGTGGTACGCATACCTTCAAGAGAGAAGCACTTATAACACTGGTCCACTTACTCAGGAGTTGCATATAGTGACCTATATCTAGGTCACAGCAGAGATGCCAGTGACATCACCTGTTGGACCCAATTTACTTCAAGTACAGGAAGGTACCTGGATGTCCCTGTGGATACATGGTACACCAAGGGCAGCTATAAGGGTGGTCTACCTTGGTAATACATCATAGCTGTTCTTTTGGATTCAGATGTCATCTGGTTCAAGGAAGGGACTGGACATAATAGTCAATGGGCAGAACTCAGAGCAGAATGGCTGGTGATTGCTTACAATCCCACACCCCTCAACCTTGCCACTGACATTTAGGCACTATGGAAAGGCTTGACAATATGGATGTCTCAATGGCATCAAGATAATTGGAAATAGTAAATGAACCTCTGTGGAAGTCTGAGTTATGGGCTGATATCTGAACTGCTTGCACACAACCTGGTGCCAATGTGACCATATGGCATGTTTCCACTCACTCACCCTCAACTCTGTCAAGCAACTGCAAAGCAGATACACTAGCAAGGACAAGAGGCTTGTGTCTGCAAGAATGACAGACCTCCTCCAATGCAGCAGAATGACTCCACCAAAAGTCAGACATAGAATTCCCAAAGCAACTTGGGAAATAGTAAAAAGGCTTCATTTGCCTCTCAAATCTATGGGCCTCCAAGTTACAGATAAGGACTGCCTTATGCATCATTTGAGGTGGTGCCCTCTTCTGGTTACCAGATGGCGAGTGGACCACATAGGCTTTTGACTGTGTCAGAAGGGTATAAGTATGCCCTTTCCTGTGCTGACACAGCCTCTGGGTTGGTGCTAGCCTTTGCTAGTAGGAAAGCCAGTCAGACTGCTATTAATACAATCAAAGGCAAAATTGTCAAACTATCCAAATTGGAAGTTATGTGTGGAACACCAGCCCAAATTGGCAGAGGTCAGGTGACTGGACAGGAAAGATAAGAGTGAGCAGAAGCCCAAGAAATTCCTTGGACTCTCCATCTACCATATAACCCCACCATTGTTCAGTCGCTCAGTTGTGTCTGACTCTTTATGACCCCATGGACTGCAGCATGCCAGGCTTCCTTGTCCTTCACTATCTCTGAGAGTTTGTTCCAACTCATGTCCATTGAATTTATGATGTCATCCAGCCATCTCATCCTCTGTCATCCCCTTTTCTGCCTGCCCTCAATCTTTCCCAGCATCAGGGTCTTTTCAAATGAGTCAGCTCTTCACATCAGGTGGCCGAGGTATTGGAGTTTCAGCTTCAACATCAGTCCTCCCAATGAATATTCAGGACTGATTTCCTTTAGGATTGACTGGTTTGATCTCTTTACTGTCTAAGGGACTCTCAGGAGTCTTCTCCAACACCACAGTTCAAAAACATCGATTCTTTGGCACTCAGCCATCTTATGGTCCAACTCTCATATTTGTACATGACTACCAGAAAAACCATAGCTTTGACTATAGCTTTGTTGGCAAAATGATGTCTCTGCTTTTTAATATGCCAAGTTTGTCACAGCTTTTCTTCCAAGGAGCAAGAGTCTTTTAATTGCATGGCTGCAGTCACTGTTCAGTTCAGTTCAATTCAGTCGCTCAGTCGTGTCCAACTCTTTGCGACCCCATGAATCACAGCACGCCAGGCCTCCCTGTCCATCACCAACTCCCGGAGTACACTCAAACTCATGTCCACAGAGTCGATGATGCCATCCAGCCATCTCATTCTCTGTCGTCCCCTTCTCCTCCCGCCCCCAACCTTTCCTAGCATCAGAGTCTTTTCCAGTGAGTCAACTCATCTCATGAGGTGGCCAAAGTATTGCAGTTTCAGCTTTAGCATCAGTCCTTCCAATTAACACCCAGGATTGATCTCCTTTAGAATGGACTGGTTGGATCTCCTTGCAGTACAAGGAACTCTCAAGAGTCTTCTCCAGCACCACAGTTCAAAAGCATCAATTCTTTGGCGATCAGCTTTCTTCACAGTCCAACTCTCACATCCATACATAACCACAGGAAAAACCATAGCCTTGACTAGACGGACCTTTGTTTGCAAAGTAATGTCTCTGCTTTTTAATATATTATCAAGGTTGGTCATAACTTTCCTTCCAAGGAGTAAGCGTCTTTTAATTTCATGGCTGCAATCAGCATCTGCAGTGATTTTTGAGCCCCAAAAAATAAAGTCTGACACTGTTTCCACTGTTTTTCCATCTATTTCCTATTAAATGCCTTGGACCAATAATCTGCATGTGAATGGCTGGCTAGATGGACAATAAAATGGAAGCTGAGAGTGCAGGTTCAAAAGGGAGGTCTTGTCCTAACATATAGCACAGGAACTCTGCTCAATGTTATGTGGCAGTCTGGGTAGGAGGGGAGTTTGGGAGAATGAATATGTGTATATGTATGGTTGAGTCTCTTTGCTGTTCACCTGAAATGATCACAACACTGTTAATCAGCCTTGTTGTTGTTCAGTCATTAAGGCATATCTGACTCTTTGCAACCCCTCGGACTGCAGCATGCCAGGCTTCTCTGTCCTCCACTATCTCCTGGAGTTTGCTCGAATTCATGTCCATTTGAGTTAGTGATGCTATCTAACAATTTCATCCTCTGCCACCCCCTTCTCTTTTGCCTTCAATCTTTCCCAGCATCAGGGTCTACAACCCAAAATAAATTTAAAAGTTTTTTTAAAAAAGGAAGCCTTGGGCCTATCAGGTGGGATGAAGATCTTGTGAGGTTTTTGTTTTGTTTGTTTGCTTTTCAGGGGGATGCCACAGGACATCCCACCTGGTGTTGCTATAATTCATTGGCATTTAAATTGTTCTCCCCATTCCAAGTGGCTTGGTATCCTAACACCTTGGGAGATAGGATTTCCTTCCAGTATCACCTTCAGTCCAGATGGACAATAAAAAGTTTTATAGAAAACTTTTATATATAAAGTTTATATAGAAATGGGCCCCGTTCAGGCCCAAATCACCTCTCCAGAAGCATTAGCACAGTGAGCTAAACCCAAAAGAAGTAGGTTTAATCAGGTGGATTCCCACTGAGCCCCTATCTGCAATTTGAGTTTACCTCTTGGAGATATTAAAGGACAAATTGTGTAGTACTGTTAGGTAGTTAGAATAGGAAAAAAAAAGAGTCCAAAATGGCGGTGGCTAAAAGACAAAGAAAGGAAGAAGCCCAGGAAAATGGAACAAAAGAAAATCCAAGGACTGGAGTGAGAACCCCAGGTGAAACAAACAGCCTTCCTGGCTATCCCAGTTTACATAGGGTAGGTTCATGGGGAGGAGACAAAACATATAAAAAGAGAAGCCAGGATTGAGCCTCCTTTTTTGGGTTGGCCAGCCCTCATGCCTCAAGGATGTACTATCCTTCGCTTGCCAAATGAAACTGAACTGTAACAGAGCTGTAACACTTGTCCACTGTTTCAAATCTTTGCTGCAACGAGACAGAACCAAGGAAATTACACACTCCCCTGACAGTATCACCCACTGGGAAAAAAGCCAAAATTGGGGATAGTTTTCTCCAATGCTACTCATGAATGAAATTTTTCCTTATCTTTTACCCCTAAAACATTTCTGTTGTCACCCACAGTGTTTGCCTCATGGACTATTTGGCTCAAGTTACTGGAAATATGTTCCTCTCCTGTGGCTCAAACATATACGGAAGTCCACAACTATTATTACTTCTGGGTCTGTGGCCTGTCTCCAGTACCAAGGGGATTCTGTGAAAACTTCAGCCACTCATCTGCACCAAATGTAGACAGTGGCTTGGACTGGTGACCAAAAATCCCCTTGCTATATGACTCCTGTTTATGGAAGCTTTATGTTTAACTACAGTGACTCTAAATAGTATGTTTTTCCCCTGCTGTGAAGTAGATCAAATAATCTCCAGATTCCCACGGTTTGTCAAATTTGGGATGGCTTAGGGTAGATGGGCGGTGAGTATGGAGTCTTGATGTCCATAGCCCGCATCTACATAGAAAGGAACAGTCATACCCAAACAAGGGCTTCCCTAGTGGCTCAGATGGCAAAGAGTCTGCCTGCAATGCAGGAGACCTGGGTTCAATCTCTGGATTAGGAAGATTCCACTGGAGAAGAGAATGGCAACCCACTCCAGTATTCTTGCCTGGAGAATCCCATGGACAGAGGAGCCTGGTGGGCCATGGACCATGGGGTCACAAAGAGTTGGACACAACTGAGTGACTTTCACTCTCAAACTTTCATACCCAAACAAATAATAGACACATGGAGGTGTCCCTACTGTCTGTCAAGTAACTCACAAGATATTACATTCTAAATGGAAGGAAAAGAAGAAGCTCCCTACAAAGCAGGTGGCTCTCTGGTTCCCAAACAAGAGATCTGAATATGTGGAGTCTCTCTGTGAGCTTTTCTACCCTATGAGTGGACAGGTTGATGCACCTTGAGATTTCCTTCCCTCTGGTCTGCTATATATACCCCTTTACTGGAAGTTCCCCATAACCTTCCTGCTATTAAGTCCAGGTGGTAGGCCTGTGGTAGTATGTCATGGTGGGAATGGTCAACATTTATTTTCCTTCCCTAAAACATAGGTATAAGTGCTAAACTAGAAATCCAGGAGTTAGCATACCTCACCTCCCCCCAGGAACATATCAAAATTACATCTACATGTGGAACAATTCTCACTGAAAACTAACTAAAAAAAGGCAGAAGGACTCCTGTACAATCAAGGCTGTAAGAAAGATACACATGTAATCAGGTCAGGACCTGTGACCCTGGGAGGGGACTCAGAGTAAAAAGGAGTGTGCATGGGTAGGACACCACACACTCTGGGAAGTGAGCAGTTGAGAGCCACAAATCTGGAACCCCAGTCCTGGAGTCCTACACTGGGGAGACAAGGTCCTTTTGTTGATTGGAGGATTGTTTGAATTAGCAGGAGAGCTGCAGAAGCCTGGACTCCCCCATGAGGAGCACATGCATGCCAGCTTTCCTCTAAGGCAAGGTGGAGAGAGGTCTGCTTTAGTGAGTGCCAGGTTGCTTGCAACCACCTATGGCCATGCCCCAACCCGAGTCAAGCAAATGCTCTTTCCTCACTCATTCCATGTCACAGTGCAACAAGGGATCTGGGGTGGCCATGACCAAAGAAAAGATTCAAACCTTAGAATACAGAGGTGACCCATTATTGGCACAGAGCCTGGTTGGGGCAGCAGCTGCCATTGTTGGGGCTTACTCAAGCAGCACATCAGAAACATCCTAGGTCTCTGATACAGGCTGCTTCACCACAGCTTACCACCACCCCCCACACACACACCCTGAGAGTCCATGTGGACCTCACCTGTCCTGAGGTGTGGCTCCACAACAGGGCAGGGGAGGCAGAGGCTAGGGGCAGTGATTGGCAGTAAGGGAAAGGGGGATTTGCACCCAAGGCTGCTTCTAAGCAGAATGAGGGAAACAACTGCAGGTACCTGCAAAGCAGCACATCAAAGACAGCTCAGATTATACCCAGGTTGCAGAACATAAGGTTAATAATAAACATCAGTTGCTTTCATATATTACAATAATGAATAAATAGAATTTGAAATTAAAAACACAATGCCATTTACATTAGCATTCCCCAAAATGAAATACTTAGGTATAAATCTAACAAAATAAGTGCAAGATCTTTCTTATCATATATAACAGGAAAACTATAAAACTCGGATGAACAAAATGAAGTAAATGGGGAAGTATGCCATTTCCATGAATAGGAAGACTCAGTGTTATTAAGGGATCAGTTCTTCTCAACTAGATCTATAGATTCAATACTACCCAATCAAAGTCTCAGCCAGTTATTCAATGGATATCAACCAGCTGATCTGAAAGTTTATGTAGAGAAGGAAATGGCAACCCACTCCAGTATTCATGCCTGGAGAATCCTGTGGACAGAGGAGCCTGGAGGGCTGCTGTCCATAGGGTCGCACAGAGTCGGACACTACTGAAGCGACTTAGCATGCATGCATGCATGCGTTGGAGAAGGAAGTGGCAACCCACTCCAGTATTCTTGCTTGGAGAATCCCAGGCATAGAGGAGCGTGGTGGGCTGCCATCTATGGTGTTGCACAGAGTCAGACACAACTGAAGTGACTTAGCAGCAGCAGCATAGAGAAGCAAAAGACCCATAACTGTCAACACAATACTGAAGGAAAAGAACACAGTTGGAGGACTGATATTAGCCAACTTTAAAGCTGTAGCAATCAAGATAGTGTGGTATTGGTGAAAGAACAGACAAATAGATATAGAGAGCCCAGAAGCAGGCCTGAGCAAATATAGTCAACTGATCTTTGACAAAGGAGCAATACAGAAAGATAGCTCAACAAATGGTGCTGGAAAAATTAGACATTCATATACCAAAAACAAACAAAAATAAGCAAACAGAGACAGAGAACCTACACCGTTCACAAAAGTTAACTCAAAATAGATTATAGATCTAAAAGCAAAATACAACACTACAAAAATCTTAGAAGATAATATGGGAGAAAACCTACATGACCTTGGTTATGATGATATCTTTTTAGAAACCACACTAAAAGTATGCTTCATGAAAGAAATAATGGATAAGCTGGACTTGGCTAAAATTAAAAACTTCTATTCTGCAAGAGACAGTATCTGGAGAAATAGAAGACAAGCCACAGACTTGGAGAAAATATTTGCAAAAGACACATCTGATCAATGACTGTTACCTAAAAATCTATATATAAAAGAGAGAGAGAAACCTCTTAAAACTGAGCAATAAGGTAACAACTAACCTGATTAAAAAATGAATCAACAAACTTAACAGACACCTCACCAAAGAAGATATAGAAATGGAAAATAAACATATGAAAATCTACATCATATGTCATCAAGGAAATGAAAATTAAAGTAATGAGCTACCAGTACACACTTATGAGGATGGTCAAAATCTGGAACGCTGACACCAAATACTGGTGAGGATGTGGAGCAACAGGAACACTCATACATTGCTGGTGGGAATGGGAAGTGGCACAGATGCTTCAGAAGACCATTTGGAGGTTTCTTACAAATTATGCACACTTTTACTAAATGATCCATCAATCACACTCTGGTATTTATCCAAAGAAGTATACAACTTATGTCCACAAACAAAAATGCTGCTCATTAAAGATTATGGAAGCTTTATTCTTAATTGCCAAAACCTGGAAGTGATCAAGATGTTCTTCAATAAGTGAATGAGTAAGAAGCTGTCTGATGCCAGGAGGGATTGGGGGTAGGAGGAGACAGGGATGGCAGAGAATGAGATGGCTGGATGGCATCACCGACTTGATGGACATAATTTTGAGTGAACTCCGGCAGTTGGTGATGGACAGGGAGGCCTGGCGTGCTGTGGTTCATGGGGTCGCAAAGAGTCGGACACGACTAAGCGACTGAACTGAACTGAACTGAAAGTAAGCTGTGGTATATCCAGACAATGGAATATTAACACTAAAAAGAATTGAGCTATCAAGTCATGAAAAGACAAGGAGGAATTTTAAATGCATATTAGTAAGTGGAAGAAGCCAATTTGAAAAGCCTATGAACAGTATGACTTCAACTATATGACATTCTGAAAAAGACAAAACTATTGAAAAATAAAAGGATCAGTGGCTGTGAAGGATGAGGGGAGGAGGAGGAGGGAACACAGAGGGTTTTTAGGAGGGCAAAGCTACTCTGCATGATATTGTAATGATGCAAACATGTCATTATAAATTTTTGCAAATGCATAGAATGTGTAACTCCAAGAATGAACCCTAATGTAAACTATGGACCTTGGGTGATAATTATGTGTCAGTGTAGGCTCAGCCTTTATTTAAAAAAAGTACCATTATGGTGAGTGATGTGGATAATGGGGGAGACTATGCAAGTGGGAGTATACAGGATATCTCTGTACCTCCCTTTCAGATCTGTTGTAAACCTAAGACTGCTCTTGGACAATGGACATAGTTTGAACAGGCTCCAGGAGATGTTGAAGGACAGAGAGGCCTTGAATGCTGCAGTCCATGGGGTTGCAAAGAGTCGGACACGACTGAACAACTGAACAACAACAAGACTGCTCTTAAAAAATTGTTTTTTAAAAAAAGTTATTATCATTATATTTAACTTTGAAATTATATAATATATGTTATTTGCTTTAAAAAGTTCTAGCAAAAAATGCATACAGGATTAGCTAAAACAATATTGGCAAAATGTTAACTGTTGAAGCTAGATGATATGTACCCACAGATCCATTTTGCTATTATTCACTTTTCTTTTATATCAGCCTAGAAATTCTATAATAAAAGGTTTATAAACTGGATTTTTAAAAGAAAGAAGAATAGGGATCCAGAAAGTTAAGTGAATTTCCCAAAGCCACCCAATCCTGGTCTCTGGACTTTAATTCCAGTGCTATTTCTTTTACCCCACACTAAGCAGGCATGACAGGGCCACAGGTGGCTCCATGTGGTCATAATGGTATTGTCTGAGACACAAACTATGCCATTGTCAGATTGGCTCCCTGACCCCTGCACACCAAGGAAGGAATGCTGAGTTAAGATATATGTTTGTGGTGGGGAGGGGCATGAGAAATGGGGTTCTGGTGAACTAGGTAACAAGAATGAGTTGGGCTCCTCAGGAATTCACAAAAGATTTCCTATATTACACAATTTCTGTTTTCAGAAAAAAATTGGAAAATACATAAACTAATGCAGTATGACATGTTTGGGTCTTTCTTACATCTTAGTAGGGCTGAAACAATGAGCCTGAGTGGGTAAAGGGTAAAAGAGAGAATGTATTAATAGACAAATTTGTACCAATCAGGCTGATTCTCATGCTCTCCAGTCTCTGATAGCCAAGCGTTATTCTGAACCTAGGGGCTGTGGACCTTAGATTCTGAAGCTTCCATGTAAGAGAGACCCTTCCAGTGCCCAGGGACTGAGGCTGGAAAATTACATCTGGGCTGAGCTAAGGAGGATTTTGTACTCACAAATGACTGGATGGAGTCCCACGCTGCCTTGGTGCTGTTGTCTGAGTTGTATCGCTGGATGCTCTTGGTCAAACCCTCAGCCACGTATTCTTTCAGCTGTATGGGGCCCATTCCAGCAGAGGAAGCATTGTAAAAAGCAAGTGAGTTCAAGGAACAGGGAATTTCTAATGCAGGCTAATAAAATAGTTCCATTTGCTCCTCCCTTCCAAATGATCTCTTCAGAACTAAGTCAGGGCAGGGAACTTATATATAGGAAGAAATGCTGAGGATGGGATGGCACTGAGGAAGAAACACACAGCATTTTCTTGACCTTTCAAAACCCTGGGTTTACAAAGGATGCAAAGGGGCAAACCAAACATGGGTTCTCCTAGGCACTGAGACAGATATTCTTTACTGCCGGATAGATGGAGAAAAGTAAATAGGTAAATAGGGGGAAGATAAACTTGATTTTTACTGTTCTTCCCATTCATCCTTCAAAGCACCACTCAAATACAATCACCTTCATAATTTTGTTTCTCCCCAATTACAGTCAATCTCTTTTTCCTTCATCCTTCCACTTTGACTCTAGCTCTATCATAGGACTTCCTTGTGCCAACTTCTCCTCCCCACAGCTCCCCACAGCCCCCTCCACTCTTAGCAATCCAACAATGAATTGTGTTTTCTGTAACTTACCCTCTGTTCGTACACAAAGAGCAGGATGGCCAAGGTCACCTCAGCAAGGAGGATAATCAGCAGCAGGACAAAGAACTGGGGTAAAGCAAAGATATGCTCACAGCACTGAGCCCAGATACTCCCCCACTCCCACTCCACCCTGGGAGCATAAAGGCAGATCTCTATACATGGGCAGGAGTTCCCACCTACTCGAGGTTTCATAGGCTTTTTCATGTTTTGTGAGGAACATCTGTCCTTTTCCTACAACCAGACTTCAAGACTCTAGAGGGCAGATCAGCTATCTTCCAGCTTTTCTCTCTTCTTCCCATTGCGCCTATTGAGTTCCAGGTGTATAGTGAACATGGATCACCATTTATTGAATCAGTGAAGCAGTTTTGGCATTAGCTAACTGAAACAGTTGAGCAAAAGACTAGTAAACTAAATCGTGTGTCTTCAGAGTTTGGGGCCTGGTTCTTTCTGCAAGCAGAGGACTATTTTGGGGTAGAGGAAGGTGATAATAGAGGTTGAGAGGAGCCCTGTACAGACAGGGAGAAGAGGTACTCTAATAATGATCTTCACTCATATTCATCTTCAATTTTAGATGTTTGTGCTAATCACACTTAACAGCAAACACATTTTCACTTTTTCATTTTCTTTCATTGTTTTACCCCAACACAGACTTTGATTACTTAAAACCTTTTTCCCAAGTCTATTATCTTCCATCTTTTGCTAACAGTCTGGCAATTATCTGAGAACAAGGACTTTCTTATTCTATCTTTTGGCTCCAGTTTAACACGTAAAGGAAAGAAGATTAACCACATGACTTGAAGAAGAAGAAAAGTGATTGGGAACTTTGTTTATGGATAGAGTGGTGCTTTATTATCGAGCTCTGTGTGGGCATACCAGAGAAATGAGAAACTCTTCTTTCATAGAGCTTATAGGCAAAGCCTAAGTCTAAAGGTGCTCCTGAGGCTAGTTAGCTGACAGGGAGAAAGTGAAAAGCTCTAGCATCTCTCACATTAGACCTCGATGGCCTCAGCCTAGGCTCTCACCCAGATGGGTCACTCACACTGTGGTGTAGCTAGTATAGATCTGAGATACATATGTATCCTCTGCCATCTTAGGAGGGTCACAATACTCAGAAGAATCTAGAAATTAGATTTTCCACAAGTTAGTGACTCTGGGTCAGATCCTGGAAATATATACTAATGTGAGGAAGATTTAGGTAGATGGATGACACTTTATTTCAACCATATATAAAGAATAAATAAAAAGCTATGAATGCAAATTATAATGATAAGGGTCATCATTAACAGCGTAAAATGGATACTAAGGAAGACAGTGATATCTTGTCTTATTTATCCCTCTCAGAAACAAAACACTATGGGCCTAGACAGACTGGACTGAGCTGAGGTGCCAATTTCATGTTCCAACAATTTCTTGGCACTAATAGATGAGCTACCAGAAACGTCTTGCCTGTGATTTAAGGCATCATGCCCACCTCCCCCACTTAGGCACATCAGCTGTAAGAGTCACTCACCGACATAAGCAGGCACTTATTCTCCTTGATGGATCCCATGCAGCCCAGGAAGGCAACCACCATGATGATGGAACCCACAATGACAAGCACATTGCCCAGAGTGAGAGAAGGGAGGTTATGGAAGAGTACTCCAAACTTGCTGTGGATCAGGAGGTAGATCCCCAAGCCCAAAATGCAGCAGCCACAGAACTGAAAAGAAGAATCACATAACATTCTGAAATGCAAGGTGGTTCTTAAATATCTCCTCATACCTCCTTACTTGACATTAGAATTATTTTTTCCCATTGGTTCTAGCCAACAAACTCTTTACCCAGATTTCTCCAAGTGCCTTAAAAAAAGGTATCATCTCCTGTGATGTCCCACGCATACCTCATCCTATCCATATCAGATATCAAAAAGGTCATTCTTATGGATAACAGTATTTTCATGATTCAGATTCCTACTCCTTTTTCTAGATCTTCATGATTCAGATCCCTACTCCTTACTGGCTCAACTGCTTATATGTGGTCTTCCCTTTGTAAAGGGAATACACTGGTTGAGAAGTTCATCTTTCTTGGCAGAAAACTAGAGAAGCTAAACTTTTAAGAATCTTCTCATAGAAACATGAGTAACAACTCATCCTATGTCTGAAAGTGTTAGTCTCTCAGTCGTGTCCAGCTTTTTGTGACCCCATGGATTATACACCCCCAACACTCACCTCCCCCAGACTCCTCTATCTATCCACAGAACTCCCCAGACAAGAATACTGGAATGGGTTGTCATTCCCTTCTCCAGGGATTGACACAGGGATTGAACCTTGGTCTCCCGCATTGCAGGCAGATTCTTTACTGTCTGTGTCACCAAGGAAGCTTTAATATGGTGAAACCTCCCCAGAAAAGGGGACTTCCTTTTTGATCAGCTATTTTTCCCAAGGATTCAGGGTTGGGGTCAGGGGAGCAAGAAAAAAAGAGGCATTCAATACAGGGAGTGTAGAATCTTAGGTTTCTCAACCACAGATGTCAGCAGTGAGCAGTAATAGCCTAAAGCTCCCAGAGAAACAGCCTCACCAACCACACTGGTGTCTTTCAATTTTGCAGGCTTTTCTTATGGCAGGATGGGAAGCGGGGAGAAAATTATCATTCCCTTCTTCTTAGGCTGGGTGTACTGCACATGACCTTTGCATGCATGAATTTTACTCCACACCAGGCTCTTCAGGAGAGGAGAGAGAAGTAAAGTGTAGCTAGGAAGAGGTGAGCTTAACCATGCTCAGAACAGACACACTTACCCAAAAGATCAAATTGAAGAAAAACAGGACATACTTCAGCAATTTCAAGCTACTCATGCCCATGCTTGAGATATTCTTGCCCTAAAAAGTAGAAGGAAGAAGAAAGGAAGTGAGTGACCTGACTCTGTGAAGTGGCATCAGAGATCAGAGGACACAAATGTCCAGGGTTCAAGGGTCTCCAGCATCACTGTGAGTTTGAGCTGTGAATCTTCTCTGGAAAGTTTCCCCAAACTTCGTGCTCTTTTAGTCTCTGAATTGAGGTACCAATTAGCTCATCTTGGACATTCACTTTTGCTTCAGTTCAGCAATCCAGGGTGCTTAATGTTGAATTAAGCACTCTAGAAGTAAGTAGTAAAGCCATTCTTAGAGGAGGGTGAATTACAGTGACACAAAGCAGGCATCTGGGGGATCAGGGATAATCTGGTCAATCATCTGGGGAGGTCAGTGACTTGATCAACCAATTTCTTCAATACCCTGAGATGCATATACACTCTGCATTTGGTCTATGAACTTCTCTACATGAAAGTGGAGGGAGCATACCTATGTCTCAGTATTCTTTTACCAAAGAAACATATATGGTGTTTTCTGTTCTAGGTGCTATGGGAAATACAACCATTACTAAGCAATAACTGTCTTCCAGAGAATGTCAGTCTTACAGCAGAGATAAAACTGACCAACAAATATCCAATGAAGAAATGAAGAGAGATTAGCAATGAGAGCTTGAATTTTTTTAAAATATAATTTCATTTTTCAGTAGAGGACATCAATATTCAAAGTCTGGTCCTCAATTCTAGAGACCCAGATACACAATTTTTAATTTTCTTTCAGAATTAATGAGGTTATATAGAGGGACTCATATTTTAAAACTGTACATAAGACTGATATATAAAGCAGAATGCCAATTTATTTTTTTCTCCCAATATAACTGTGCATTTTCTAGTTCATGGATTGCTTTTATAATCCATCATACTGTCCTTGCAGTGTCAAGATGCCTAGAAATCAAATGATCTTAAGGAATAGTTCATTTAGGCTGTAAATAAGCCTAACGGTTTTATAGTATCTGGTCTTACATTTAGGGCTTTCCTTGGGGCTCAGCTGGTAAAGAATCAGCCTGCAATGCAGCAGACCTGTGTTTGATCTCTGGGTTGGGAAGCTCCCCTGGAGAAGGGAAAGGCTGCCCACCCCAGGATTCTGGCCTGGAGAATTTCATGGACTACAGTCCATGGGGTCACAAAGAGTTGGACAAGACTGAGCAACTTTCACTTTTTTCTTATATTCAGGCCTTTAATCTATTTTGTGCTTGTTTTTGTGTGTGGTGTTAGGGAGTACAGAGATTCCTTCAAAAACTAAAATAGAACTGCCATATAACCCAGAAATCCCACTACTGGCATATACCCAGAAAAAAATCATAGTTCCAAAGGACACATGCACCCCAATGTTCACTGCCGTAGTATTACAATAGTCAGAACATGGTAGCAACCTAAATGTCCATCAACACAAGAATGAATAAAAAAGTTGTAGTACATATATACAACAGAATATTACTCAGCCACAAAAAGGAATAAAACTGGGTCATTTGTAGAGACGTGGATGGACCTAGAGACTGTCAAACAGAATGAAGTAAGTCAGAAAGAGGAAAACAAATATCGTATATTAATGCATATATGTGGAATCTAGAAAAATGGTATAGATGCTCTTATTTGCAAAGCAGAAACAGAGACACAGATGTAGGGGGCAAACATATGGGCACCAAGAGGGGAAAGGAGGGTGGGATGAATTGGGAGATTAGGACTGACATGTATACATTATTTTTTTTCTTTTTATAAAATGTATTTTTTAATATATATACACTATTAATACTATGTATAAAATAGACAACTAATGAGAACCTACTGTATACCTTGGATAACTCTACTCAGAGCCTTGTGGTGACCTAAATGGGAAGGAAATCCATATAAGAGAGGATATATATACACATACACATATATATACATGTATAGCTCATTCATCTTGCTGTACAGTAGAAACTAATACAACATTTCAAAGTAACTATATTCCAATAAATTTAATTTTTAAAAAGTGTGATGATTTACTACACAGACTTTGATGTCAAATTTTATTTCAACTCTCACATATGCCACTAAACAGGTATGTGAGATTTGGAAACCTGCTTAACATTTCTAGTCACAATTTATTCCTATGTAAAATAGGACAATACTTATACCTCACAGGGTAGAAGTGAAGATTAAATCATCTTATCACAGAGACTGATACACAACCAGTCTCGGTAACCATTTACTCGGTAAATGGTAACCACCCATTTACTTGGTAAACGGAATCCATGCTTATTAACATGGATTTGAGTGTTTTCCAGGCCTCATAATCGAAGGTTAGCTGCCCAAAAGGACTACACTTATTTGAATGTGTCCATGGGAATGTTACCTCCTTTATCAATGCAGCTGAAAATCTTTGAATTTCCATAGTATTTAGTGCTGTTCTTTGGGATTTGATAGCCACAAACTGGAAACAACGTGTGATATTGTGATTTATAAGAAACATAATATGATGACTAAAATATATTTCTCAGAAACATTTGATCTTCATCCATAGTTCCTGGCTCACAGCTCCCAAAACTCTTGGGAATTCACTGAGCAATAAGAACAATCAGAACATTTTTTCATATATAATATTTGGTCTCGCATCCTCAATTCCTGAAAATAATTCAGAACCATAAAGGTATCTTGTTATTTATAACAAGCCCTTACCACCACAACTGGGTTAATGTTAATGAAGGTGACTTATTTTTTATTGACGTATAGTTAATATAGAACATTGTTTTAGTTTTACATGTACAGCAAACTGATTCAGTTATGATATATATATATATATATACACTTCAGTTTCTTTTCCATTATTCTAAGATATTGAGTAGAGTTCCCTATGTTAATAGTAAGTTCTTGTTGTTTACCTATTCTATATATAGTAGTGTATATATGTTAATCCCAAACTACTAATTTATATCTCTCCTTTCCCTGACTGTATCATATTAAGTGAAGTAAGTAAGATAAAGACAAATAACATAGATATCACTTTTATGTGAAATATTTTTAAAAAGATGATATAAACTAACTTATTTACAAAAGAGAAACAGATTCATAGACATAGAAAACAAACTTTGCAAAGAATGTTCAAACTACCGCACAATTGCACTCATCTCACATGCTAGCAAAGTAATGCTCAAAATTCTCCAAGCCAGGCTTCAACAGTATGTGAACTGTGAACTTCCAGACATTCAAGCTGGATTTAGAAAAGGCAGAGGAAACAGAGATTAAATTGCTAACATCTGTTGTATCATTGAAAAAGCAAGAGAGTTCCAGAAAAACATCTATTTTTGCTTTATTGACCACACCAAAGCCTTTGACTGTATGGATCACAACAAACTGTGGAAAATTCTGAAAGAGATGAGAATACTAGACTACCTTACCTGCCTCCTGAGAAATCTATATGCAGGTCAAAAAGCAACAGTTAGAACTGGACATGGAACAACAGACTGGTTCCAAATTCGGAAAGGAGTACATCAAGGCTGTATATCATCACCCTACTTATTTAACTTAAATGCAGAATATATCATGCGAAATGCCAGGCTGAATGAAGCACAAGCTGGAATCAAGATTGCTGGTAGAAATATCAATAACCTCAGATATTCAGACGACACCATCCATATGGCAGAAAGCAAAGAACTAAAGAGACTCTTGATGAAAGTGAAGAAGGAGAGTGGAAAAAGTTGGCTTAAAGCTCAACATTCAGAAAACTAAGATCATGGCATCTGGTCCCATTACTTCATGACAAATAGATGCAGAAACAATGGAAAGAGTGATAGACTTTATTTTCCTGAGCTCCAAAATCACTGCAGATGGTGACTGCAGCCAAGAAATTAAAAGATGCTTGCTCCTAGGTTGGTCATAGAAAAGCTATGACCAACCTAGACAACATATGAAAACGCAGAGACTTGACTTTACCAACAAAGGTCCGTCTAGTCAAAGCTATGGTTTTTCCAGTAGTTATGTATGGATGTTAGAATTGGACTATAAAGAAAGTAGAGCGCTGAAGAATTGATGGTTTTGAACTGTGGTGTTGGAGAAGACTCTTGAGAGTCCCTTGGACTGCATGAAGATCAAACCAGTCCATCCTCAAGGAAATCAGTACTGAATATTCATTGGAAAGACTGATGCTGAAGCTGAAACTCCATACTTTGGCCACCTAATGCAAAGAACTTTCTCATTGGAAGAGACCCTGATGCTGGGAAAGATTAAAGGCGGGAGGAGAAGGGGACGACAGAGGATGAGATGGTTGGAGATGGATATGAGTTTTAACAAGCTCCAGGAGTTGGTAATGGACAGGGAAACTTAGCATGCTGTAGTCCATGGGGTTGCAAAGAGTCAGACATGACTGAATGACTTAACTAAACTGAGGTCCATTCAAGTTGCCACAAATGGCGTTATTTCATTCTTTTTTGTGGCTGAGTAATATTCCACTGTATCCATGTGTCCAATCTTCTTTATCCATTCGTCTGTTTATGTACATTTAGGTTGCTTCCATGTCCTGACTATCATAAATAGTACTGCTAAAATCACTGAGGGGCATGTGTCTTTTATGAAGGTGAACTTTGCAAAGCACCCAAAGATAGAGCCTAGTTGCCAGGAGAACCAACTGTGAATAGAGGATCAAAACTTACAGTCTCATTCCTTGATTTTCAAGGAGGGGAAAGTGGAATAGAGGTTGAATCAATCACCAAGTGAGTTAGTCAATCATGCCTCCACAAAAAAACAAAAAGGAGAAGTTCAGAAAGCTTCCACTTGGGGGAGAACCCAGAACATTTTTATATGCTGACTCCAAGCTTCACATGGACAGAAAGTCCTTTTGTTAGGACTTCATCCTATGTATCTCTTGATCTGACATTACATATTGTTTGTATTAAAGCAGTAGCCTAGTGAGTAAATGGATTCTCCTGAGCTCTGTGAGCCCTTTTGGTAAATTAGTTGAACCCAAGGATGAGGTTATGCAAACCTCTGACTTATAGGAAATAGGTAGGTCAGAAGCTTGGGTAAAAACACTTGGACTTGGGGCTGGTATTTTAAATGGAAGGCAGCCTTGTGGGACTGAGCCTTTTGCTTGTGGAATCTGATTCTATTTCTAGGTAGACAGTGTTAGAATTGAGTTGAATTATTGGACACTCTGCCGGTATCCAAGAATTGCTTGCTGGTTTGGAAAAGCTGCCACCCACATATATATTGGAATCAGGTCCAGGAAGCTAATCTACAGCCTAAAGCTCAAACAATAGGTGAATGGATGAATAAATGGTGGTAAAACTATATAATGGTATACTACTTGGGAATAAAAAGAAGGAACTGTTGATACATGTTAGAATGTAGGTGAATCTCCAAATGATTAAGGTAAGTGAAAGAAGTTAGCCAAAAAGGAGTAACTAATGTGTGATTAGAGTATATAAAATTTTAGAAAATGAAAATTATAAGAGCAGAAAGCAGATGAGTGATTCCCTAGGATAGAGGAATATGAGAGTGGGGGTAAATAGAGCAAGGAAGAACAAGAGGCAGGGATCACAAAAGACCATGCATAATCTTTTGTGAGTGGTGAATATATTTGTTATTTTGATTGTAGTGATTTTTTTTTTAATTTTGAGGAAAACTTACAATTTCATTTTTCTTTATATGTTTGGGGGTTTTTTTGTATTGAAATATATTTGCTTTACAATGTTTGTAGACATGGTTTTATGTGTATATATGTATTTCAAAAGGCCCTTCCTAATTTTCTCCTCTTCATCTCTCCAAATTCATAGCAACATTCTGAGGCTTATACTTTACAATCTAGCAAGTAATTTTGGATACTTTTCTCTGTGCTTCCTTCCTTTCAATTGTTCGGTGGCACTTTCTTGGAATTTGCCCCTTTCTTTTCCTCTGACCCCACAATTTGATTAGTTACTCATCATTCCAAGATTCAGCTCACTGGAATGTCAGCTCCTTGAGGGTAGGAGGTAGTTTATTCATCCTTGAATCCTCGAGTCTTAAAACAGTAACTGATTACACTAAAAAAGTGAGATTGTTGAAAGAACAAATGACTGGAACTTTGCTCATTAATTCTGAATAATCTGGTGGAGTGGAATGAACATGACACTGTAGAGTGAGGAGCTTTGGACTTGAGATTTACTGTGCCACTAAACTAATCTTCTGAACATGAAAAAATAACTGACCCAGAAGGAGATTGGGCCGGGTGCCTCCTAGAGTCACCTCGTGTCCAATATACCCAGATCCTGTGACAGCTGCTTCAGGCCGTGTAATCTCATTGTCCACAGAGCACCCAGTAATGAGGTGCCCACAAGCCAGGGGGTATTCCCACTGATACCTTCCTTCACAGACAGGAAAGAGAATTTCTTTCTCCTTCCCTGATTTTCCATGTAGTCTTGCACTGAATTAAAGGAGAAAAACTGCCCATTTTGTGAAGATATTTAATACTTTTACTGTATTCAACGATGATCCCAGTTTTCACAGAGAGAGTGCTACCTCTTTCCTTTTTTCACTGTGGTTGGTCACTTACGGACTTACCACCCCTGCCAAGCCCACTGGAAAAACTGACACCCTTCTGCAGTCAAAATTTGTGACTCATGTGGTCCTGTGAAGAAAGTCCCTGATGTCAGCTTCCAGGAAACCTCGGAGACTGAACTGCAGTTACGTGTGGTACCTCCCACACCCAATGTGGAGGCCAAGAAGGAAGTTCACCCTTTAGTTTTCTCCAAGCAAAGAGCTCTTGTACTGATAGACTGTCCCACTAATTTCTAGTTCAATCTCTCTTTTTTCTCTGACCCATACTTATGGGTCACTGAATATAGTCTTGAATCTAATCAAGCCTAGAAGTGGCTAAGGTCAGACAGGAGTCCCAAGAAAGTACCACTTCTTGCTCTCCAGCCTTATCTGATTCAAGTTCAATTTGGATACACCCAAAACAGAACTGGACATGGAACAACAGACTGGTTCCAAATGGGAAAAGGAGTATGTCAAGGCTGTATATTGTCACCCTGCTTATTTAACTTATATGCAGAGTACATCATGAGGAACGCTGGGCTGGAAGAAGCACAAGTTGGAACCAAGATTGCTGGGAGAAATATCAATAACCTCAGATATGCAGATGACACCACCCTTATGGCAGAAAGTGAGGAGGAACTAAAAAGCATCTTGATGAAATTGAAAGAGGAGAGTGAAAAAGTTGGTTTAAAGCTCAACATTCAGAAAACTAAGATTATGGCATCTGGTTCCATCACTTCATGGGAAATAGATGGGGAAACAGTGGAAACAGTGTCAGACTTTATTTTGGGGGGCTCCAAAATCACTGCAGATGATAATTGCAGCCATGAAATTAAAAGACGCTTACTCCTTGGAAGGAAAATTATGACCAGCCTAGAGAGCATATTAAAAAGCAGAGATATTACTTTGCCAACAAAGGTCCATCTAGTCAAGGCTATGGTTTTCCCATGGTCATGTATGGATGTGAGAGTTGGACTGTGAAGAAAGCTGAGTGCTGAAGAATTGATGCTTTTGAACTGTGGTGTTGGAAAAGACTCTTGAGAGTCCCTTGGACTGCAAGGAGATCCAACCAGTCCATTTTAAAGGAGATCAGTCCTGGGTGTTCATTGGAAGGACTAATGCTAAAGCTGAAACTCCAATACTTTGGCCACCTCATGCGACGAGTTGACTCATTGGAAAAGACCCTGATGCTGGGAGGGATTGGGGACAGGAGGAGAAGGGGACGACAGAGGATGAGATGGCTGGATGGCATCACCGACTCGATGGACATGAGTTTGAGTGAACTCTGGAAGTTGGTGATGGACAGGGAGGCCTGGCATGCTGTGATTCATGGGGTCACAAAGAGTCAGACACGACTGAGCGACTGAACTGAACTGAACTGAAGACAGCTTTGGTGTTCAGTTCAGTTCAATTCATTTCAGTCGCTCAGTCGTGTCCAACTCTTTGCAACCCCATGAATCACAGCACGCCAGGCCTCCCTGTCCATCACCAACTCCTGGAGTTAGACTACTATATTTATGAGATGCTAGTAAGTATTCCTAAAACAAAAACAAGCAAACCCATAGAGGGTGAGAGGAATCTATGGCCAACCATTTCAGAAGTGAGATTGAATAAAATAAAACATAAAACAATGAAGTTTTTTTTTTCTAATCAACTTCTGAGAAAACTGTTATATACTAATGTACATTGTGGGTCTCTAAGAGAAATGTCTACTTATATAACTACAAACCTATTGATGTATTACAGATTACTTATTAATAGCTCAGAGAATATTGCATTCCATGGAACATAGTTTGGCAAACTCTTGTACTGGGCTTAGGTAGGTTTAGTTTTGAATTCTAACATTGGTGCTTACCAGAAGTATGGCCCTGGCAATTTCCTTAACCTCTCTGACTTTCCCAATTTTTTCTTCTTTAAAATGGTGATACAATAATTCATAACTTATTAGCTAAATGACATACTATTTCCTGGGTGGCTCAGTATCAGACTGAGGAAAGATCAAATCTAGAACTTCCCTAACAGTCTATTCTTAAGGGTGACTCTGAACTTTCTGCTAGATCTTGAAGAATAAAATACATTAGGTGCCAGGAGTCCTTTTAGTAATCCTTTGCCTGTTTCATTTTTTTGTAAATATCTAAGTTTTGTGTGCTCTTGTTAAAAAAAAAATTTCAAACAATATAGAGAATACAAAAAAAGGAAACATAAAATCTCTGCAATGCCACATCCCAGTGATAACCACCTTTAATATTTTTGGTGAACATCTTCCCAGACATTTTTAAAATATACAGATCTATTTGACAATTTACATAGAAGACCATGGTATTCAGCAAGTAATTATTGGTTTCCCATTTATTCCTACACAGAGTCTGTGGATGTCTTTGATTCATCATGGGGGCCATAACTAACATAAGTTTTTTTCTAAATAAGAGAGGAAATCTGTTCTCCATAAGTACTCCCAAATTATGGCCCTCACAACAAAATAAATTTAGATAAATGATATGGTTCATCAAACCCTGCAAAAGGCCGAGCTCTTCATAAATAAATTTTATTTATAAATTTAACCCCACTTTTCAAACAGGAAGTCCAAGGCTCAGACAGCCTATGTAACCAGCATAAGATCTCCCAGCTAATAACCAACAAAGACAGGGCATAGACCAAGGTCTTTCATCCTCCCAAGCCTACATTCCTTCCATTGTCCCATGGCCTGGATACTCATCTCCCACTTCACCATTTAACTCCCTCCCTGAAATGTGATGAACCTCCAGGAGGACTCTTTCCACTTTTTACAGTTTGAACCCCTGTGAGCAGTGGCTAAGGTAGGATGTGGGTTTGCAAGTATGTCCGTTTATGGAGTAATAAGCAGTTATAAGTGGAGAGGTGTTACTAAAATCAGATCAAATCAAACCATCAACTTTATATATTAATTTCTTCTCATGTCTACATCACTTTGTAAAAAAAAAAAAATGTGTCTGTCAGCTTATTCTTTCCTTAAATTGTGTTCTGGTGAAAATTTCCTTTCAAGGCTGCTCTCCAGAGAGAGGAATTGGTGATTTATAAAGGAAAGAAAGAAGGAAGAAGCAAAGAGAAGAGAAACAAATGATGAACACAAATCCAGATGATCCTGGGGCCTCATTTTCCTCCATTTGGGAGATTAGCAAGGTCATCACTCAATAGAAAAACCACAGATGATTCTAGTGGCTGAGCTGAAACAGGACCTATATAACAAGGTGGCTCTCAAAACCAAACGGTTACATAAAACAGCTACAACTGCTCCAGAGTCAATGGACTAGTAGTTCTCTTTCCTTAGCATAAAATATGTAGAATTTTGATACAGAGGGTCCCTGTCCTAAAGACTTGTCCATGATGTGTTCAGCAAGCTATGTCCTCAGTGGGCAAGACTCTCTGTGAGATAATGAAAGCTATTTCTATAAGTATTCCTGTCAAAAGTTGGAATAGCCTGAATCTAGTCATGAGGAAACATCAGACAAACCAAAACAGAGAGACAAGCTAGAAAATACTTGCCAATAGCAGTGAAAAGGTTGGCTTGAAGCTCAACATTCAGAAAACAAAGATCATGGCATCTGGTCCCATCACTTCATGGGAAATAGATGGAAAAACAGTGGAAACAGTGTCAGACTTTATTTTTTTGGGCTCCAAAATCACTGCAGATACTGATTGCAGCCATGAAATTAAAAGACGCTTACTCCTTGGAAGGAAAGTTATGACCAACCTTGATAGTATATTAAAAAGCAGAGACATTACTTTGCCAACCAAAGTCCGTCTAGTCAAGGCAATGGTTTTTCCCGTGGTCATGTATGGATGTGAGAGTTGGACTGTAAAGAAAGCTGATCGCCGAAGAATCGATGCTTTTGAACTGTGGTGTTGGAGAAGACTCTTGAGAGTCCCTTATACTGCAAGGAGATCCAACCAGTCCATTCTAAAGGAGATCAATCCTGGATGTTCATTAGAGGGACTGATGCTAAAGCTGAAACTGCAATACTTTGGCCACCTCATGCGACGAGTTGACTCACTGGAAAAGACTCTGATGCTGGGAAAGGTTGGGGGCGGGAGGAGACGGGGACGACCGAGAAGGAGATGGCTGGATGGCATCACTGACTCTGTGGACATGAGTTTGAGTGAACTCCGGGAGTTGGTGATGGACAGGGAGGCCTGGCGTGCTGTGATTCATGGGGTCGCGGAGAGTCGGACACGACTGAGTGACTGAACTGAACTGAACTGAGCCTTCAAGAATATAAATGTCATGAAACAAAGAAAGACTCAGGAACCATTCCAGATAGGAGAAAATTACAGAGATGACACTTAAAAGCAATGTGTGGTCAGAGATTCTAATAGCAAAGAACAGCAATGGCAAAGAATGTTCAAACTACTGCACAACTGCACTCATTTCATGTGCTAGCAAGATAATGCTCAAAATTCTTCAAGTTAGGCTTCAGCAGTACATGAACCAAGAACTTCCAGACATACGAGTTGGATTTAGAAAAGGCAGAGGAACCAGAGGTCAAATTGCTAACATTTGTCAGATCATAGAGAAAGCAAGGGAATTCCAGAAAAGCATCTACGTCTGCTTCCCTGACTATGCTAAAGCCTTTGACCATGTGGATCACAACCAACTGTGGAAAATTCTTGAAGACCACCTGACCTGTCTCCTGAGAAATCTGTAAGCAGCTCAAGAAGCAACAGTTGGAACAGGACATGGAACAATAGACTGGTTCCAAATTGGGAAAGGAGTACATCAAGGCTGTGTATTGTCACCCTACTTACTTAACTTGTGTGCAGAGTACATCATGCAAAATGCCAAGCTGGATGAAGTACATGCTGGAATCAAGATTGCCGGGAGAAATATCAATAACCTTAGATACGCAGATGACACCACCCTTATGGCAGAAATCAAAGAGGAACTAAAGAGCTTCTTTATGAATGTGAAAGGAGAGAGAAAAAGCTAGCTTAAAACTCAACATTCAAAAAACTAAGATCATGGTATCCAACCCCATCACTTAATGGCAAATAGATGGGGAAAAAGTAGAAGCAGTTACAGATTTTTTTCTTGGACTCCAGAATCACTGTGGATGGTGACTGCAGCCATGAAATTAAAACTCTTGCTCTTTGGAAGGAAAGCTGTGACAAACTTAGACAGCATGTTAAGAAGCAGAAATACCACTTTCCCAACAAAGTTCCATATAGTCAAAGCTATAGTTTTTCCAATAGTCATGTACGAATGTGAGAGTTGGATCATAAAGAAGATTGAGCACAGAAGAACTGATGCTTTCAAACTGTGTTGCCAGAGAAGACTCTGAAGAGTCCTTTGGACTGCAAGAAGATCAAACCAGTCAGTCTTAAAGGAAATCAACCCTGAATACTCACTGGAAGGACTGATGCTGAAACTGAAGCTCCAATATCTTGACCAACAACTTTTGGTCATAACTATAATGTACTTTCATTGGAAAAAAGCCTGATGCTGGGAAAGATTGAAGGCAGGAGGAGAAGAGGGCGACAGAGGGTAAAATAGTTGGATGGCATCACCAGCTCAATGGACATGAATTTGAGCAAACTCTGGGAGATAGTGAAGGACAGGGAAGCCTGGTGTGCTGCAGCTTAAGACTGCAACTCTCATAAATAGTTGGATACAACTTAGCAACCAAACAACAACAATATAGAATATTAGTGGGCCAAAAGGGAGAGGATAAATGTATACATATAGCTGATTCACTTCATTGTACAGTGGAAGCTAACACATCATTATAAAACAATTAAACTCCAACAGGAAAAAATAAAAAGAAAGAAAAAAAGAGTATGAATGGGGCAATTGGGGGAATCTAGTAAAATCTATGCAGTGGTAATACTATTATATCAGTGTTGAAATTCTGATTTTGATCATTGTAAAGAGGATATATAAGAAAAGGATTTTGTTTTTATACACCCTAAACACTTAAGGGGGAAAGAAATCATGTCAGCAATTGTTCTTAAATGAGAAAACTGTAGAAAGATAAAGAAAATGTCACAAAACATTAATATTTGAGAAATCTGAATGAAGGGGGTTCAGAAATTCTTGGTATTGTTTTTGTGACTTTTCTGTAAGTACAAATTTTTGTCAAAATAAAAAGTGAAAAAGCAAGTTAAATGTAAGTAGATGATCTGAGGAATTCTGATCTCAAAATCATTATAGTTTATGCCCTTCATGGTATAAATATTGAGATTCTACAATAGTTATTTTCAAAGGAATAAACCATGGGGTAATTCTTTATACCTCTAGTTGTTCCTAATATAGAATAAATATGAAACCATGAGATCAAATTTACCTGAGCAAATTTTAAAACACATGCAATATCAAAATCATTTCTCACTTTTATTTCTCCATCAAGTTCTGAAATATAAAATGTCAAAAAAGTTGACAAATTAAATATTTTACTTGCTAGCCTATTGATTTCAGATATTTAGGATTTACAGTTAAGTTGTATTCTCATGTCTGCTTATGTTAAAACGCACTGGAAATTTCTTTATGTGAGCAAATAACACAGCTCAGTGATGCCTATTTAATAAGTCTGAAAGAACAGGGTGTAATGTGGAGAAAAAACATTTCTTAGAGAATCAAGAAACATTCTAGATAACTAGTTAAGTAATTTTGTGATTTTGAACGAGTTGCCTGACCTAAAAAATACGCAGATTGGAGTGTTATGGTAGCAAAACTGGGCTCTCACTATGAGGTGACATTTTATTTGAGCATTTATATAATCTCTAAGTTCCCTTTAAGAATCAACATTCTAACACTTGGAATATGTCACATTTATTTTAACTTGTTAGAGAAATGTATTGCCGTGGTGAAGCAACTTTTGGCCATAGCTATGATGTGTTGATGCTACTGCTGCATTGGGAACTGTACCATGAAGTAGGAAATGAAGAGGACTTGCCTCTGTATCCCAACACAGAGATGCGTGGCCTCCCCTCTAAGTGCCCACACACTCGCTTTGTAAATGCATTGTCTTCCTCTTTCTGAAAGCCTACTTCCAGACAACTTTCCCAAACTGACCACAGCCTCCAGTTGCACTCCTTTCGTTCTGTGTCCCAGAGACCACCCTGGAGGCCCACTCTGCACGACCATCTAATATCTCTGCATTTGTTTCAGTGCTCTGCACCTGATGTGGCAGCTGGGTCCTGGACCTTCCTGAAGCCAGGTATCCAGCCTCTAGGCCCAGGGTGATCTGCTCACACTGAACGCTCACTTGATACAGGAAGTACTGTGTGCTGACTAATTCAGGAAAGTAAACCAAACCACTATAAGTAAATCAACACAGTATTTCCGGAAACAAGCTGAAAGAAAGAGAATGGTTGTAACCTTGCAGAAAAGCTCCACCTTTCACTAAAATCTAGGGGGGAAACCTAGGTCAAGGAGGAAGAATCTGCCTCTCATTCTCATTTCAACCCATATTCTATCAAGTCTGTCAAGTGGATATTTCAGGCATAGCTCTGTCTGTGCCTAGCTTGGAATTCACCTGGTTAGTGAACTTGCCTTCCATTTTAGGTTCTGGAGTTCTAGAACCAAGTAGAAAAAATTTCCTACTTGTGGTCTTGCAACCATGGCTTGTTGTACTCCAGTCTCATTTGCTTACTCTCATTTCTAACATGCCTGGGTGTTCACATTTCTTTGAGTTTGCATATTCTGTTTGAAATGCTCTTACCCCTAAGTCCCCATAGCAAATTCATCCTTCCTTGAAAATGAACCTGAGCAATCATCTCTCCCAGGAAGTCTTGGGCACACTCCTGAACTCCTCCTACATTTTGTGCACAGGATTGTTCCATTATAGAAAAGATTATATCGTGTTACATTTGTATATTTCTGTGACTGTCTTCATGCTACTCTGCAAATACCACATCAGTTATCCCTGTGTCTCCTGTGCTTAGCACATGCCTAGCTCCTGGTCTGTTGCAAGGTAAGAGTGAGGAAGGTGAACAGACTTCACGTGCTAGTCTGAAGCCCCCTGGACAGTCAAAAATCAATCTGAAGTCATAAGAAGCTAAAGACCAACAGAGTTTGAGGTTTCCAGTGTGTGCCTCTTGTCAATTACCAAGTGTGAGGTCACTTAGGTAGTAGTAGATGTGAAAGGTGAAACGCTTGGCTTTGACTAATTCCTTGCTGGTTTAAAGGTGTCTAATCCTCTTATTTCAAGGCTAAATACTCTTAATTTCCCCACACAGGAAGCATCACAGGAAATCATGCTACAGTTCAGCCTCTGCTCTAATTTAACCGCAGTTTCAAAATAGTGCAGATTCTAGTGGAGATTGAGAAAGCAAAACTTTGTTTAGCCAGCAGCTAAGATTCTGTTTTGTTCAGTTCTGTTCCCTTGCAAGCATATCTGATATTTCTTATCTCCCAAGGGAGTTCCTTAAGGGCCAGACTGTTTGCAGGACAAATACATTCCTTCTATTATCCCCCTACCCAGCCTCCTCCCACCCTTACCAGGCATAGTACCACCCTAGGATGTGCTTAACATCTGATTATTAAATGAATTCATTACAAAGTCTGGTGTTTATTTTGAAATTCAAAGGTCAATAGCCCCTAAGATGCTTATAGAATCTATAGCCCTTTGCCCCATTCCCATGCCTCATCATTAGGTGGATGAGTGTGGTTCTACAGAACTTCCCTTTCCATTCCCTGTATGATTCTTGCAGATCTTGGAAGGAGAAAGCTTTCATCTAGAGTTCCTTGTGGTAATATGACCCCCAACAACTATAGTCATTACAGAAAGCCAGGACCGAAGCTTGGCTATCACTTTTTGAGTCCATAATATCACAGTCATTAGTTATGGGGCCTGAATTAGAAATCCTTGCAATATCATTTTGTTTTCCAAGTCATCCAGATTTAGTACATGTCATATGATATTTATCAATATTCTTGTTTTGAATACTAAGGGGAAGCGTTAGTTGCTCAGTCGTGTCTGACTCTTTGTGACCCTGTGAACTCTAGCCCACCAAGCTCCTCTGTCCATGGAATTCTCCAGGCAAGAATACTGGAGTGGGTAGCCATTCCCTTCTCCAGGGGATCTTCCTGACCAAGGGATCAAACCCAGGTTTCTCACACTGCAGGTAGATTCTTTACTGTCTGAGTCACCAGGGAAGCCCATTGAATACTAAGGATAAGTTTATTTGGGGGAATCCTGAGGATCACGGTGTTCTTCCTGCTCTTTTAAAACAACTAATCTAAGCAACTCTTAGCTATGTCTATCTTTTACCTCTTGAAACACAGGTTCTGAGCATGTCCTGTGTCCTTGACTCTAAACTGGGTGTGAAGATTAATCACCATCCTTCTGTTTAGTGTCTCTAAGGTGTCACTAACTTTACTTTTGAAAATTTCTCAAATTAAGAAGATCTGCATCTCCCAGCTGCCTTTTAGAATAGTTCTAACTGTTGGTTCTCTGCTCACTTTAAAATTACAAGACCAATCTTCTAAAGACCAGATCAAGTAGGAAACCTTCCTGTTTCATTTCACACAAATGGCTCTAGTCATCAGTATGACCAGACAGAGAAGTTCAAGTTCTGAAGCAATTTAAGCACATGAAAACCATGACCCGTCAAATAATTGGAACCCAGTTAACTGAAACTCTTTCTGGCCAGATTGCCTTTTAAGGGCCACTAGGACCTTGCCTGGAGGATCCCAGGGACAGGGGAGCCTGGTGGGCTTCCTTCTGTGGGGTCACACAGAGTTGGACACAACTGAAGTGACTTAGCAGCAGCAGCAGCAGAATCTTGCTGATAATTTACCTACAGTAAACATTTGCAAAAGCTTCAGGAAAGTTTACAGTCCACTAGAGAGATACACGGCAAGCCACTCCAGTACTCTTGCCTGGAAAATCCCATGGATGGAGGAGCCTGGTAGGCTGCAGTCCGTGGGGTCGCTAAAGGTCGGACACGACTGAGTGACTTCACTTTCACTTTCACACGTTGGAGAAGGAAATGGCAACCCACTCCAGTGTTCTTGCCTGGAGAATCCCAGGGACGGGGGAGCCTGGTGGGCTTCCGCCTATGGGGTCACACAGAGTCGGACACGACTGAAGTGACTTAGCAGCAGCAGCAGAGAGATACACAGAGACTCCTAAGAAGATACCTTAGCCCATAAAATATGGTTCAGTTCTCTGCTTCCAAGCCAAATTAAAATGTCTCCAATCTTACCTTTAAGCAGGCACTTTCCTCTCTCCTTTAGACAGAACTGGTGATTATCAATGAAGCACCAAGACAAGACTGGTAACACGGATGTCAGGGCTATTTATGTAAAAGGAGAAGTGAAGGGGGAATAAATGTGATCACACTGTGACGACAGGAAGCCCAGATGAGGAGAGGGAGGAAGTGAGGCTGGGCCCGCCCTCTTTAACCTCAGAAATGCAATCATTCCCCTGTGGCTTTTCAGACACCTTCTCTCACAGCTCACCCAAATATCTAAACCAGTTTCCATGAAAAACAGGAAAACTCGAAGACCAAGTTGATTCAGGCAGGGATCTGTGAGAATTGGTGGATTCTGGAGTGATCTGACATTGATTTTTATATAGAAAAGGACAGGGCTTCTCAATCAAAATGACATCTCAGAATTACCTGTGGGTCTGCTCAAGAATAAGTATACCTGAACCCACCATACTGATTCAGTCCCAGTTAGGTAGATAGACAGGAATGGAACCCAAGAATCAATATTTTGAGAAGTTTCCAGGAGTGAGAATTAGGAATGTCTCCTAAGCCACTACACCTTCTCCCCATTCTCCCTCTGGCCACCTTCTGGAATCTTTGTAGTCTCCAGTTTGATTGAGTCACTACTTTCAGACTTCTATGTCCCAGAAGCTGGACTGCCCTTACATAAGTGTATTGTCGGGGCAGACTTCAAGGCATAGTCCAAGGGCACTAGTAGAATTGATTTGATTAGTAGAGAGAGCCCCAGATTCAGAGTCCCAAGATCTGGGTTTCAGTCCCAGCTTTACTTGTGCTAACTGTGAGATACTGAGAAAATCTCAACCTCTCAGCTTCAGCTTATTAACAGTAACATCCAATAAATACTATCTTCCTTCACCCTAAGACTTTAAAATTCTAGTATAACTTCTGAGCAGGGTTGGCTTATGCAGAAAACTGAGTTAAAGAAGAAAAGATTCTTTACTGCAGACTGTGTCTTGACACTCTTTAATATTCTCTTGTGTGTGTGCATGTTCTTAGTCACTTAGTCATGTCTGATTCCTTGTGACCCCATGGACTGTAGCCCACCAGGCTCCTCTGTCCATGGGGATTTTGCAGGAAAGAATAGTGGAGTGGGTTGCTACACCCTCCTTCAGGGGATCTTCCCAACCCAGGGATCAAGCCCAGGTCTCCTGCATTGCAGGTTGATTCTTTACCATCTGAGCCACCAGGGAAGCCCAAGAATGCTGGAGTGGGTTGCCTATTCATTCTCCAGGAGATCTCCCTGACCCAGGAATCAAACTGGGGCCTCCTATATTGCAGGCAGATTCTGTTCCAGCTGAGCTACCATGGAAGCCCAATATTCTCTTAACATTCTCTAAATATGTATATTTCCCCAAATTTGTTTGATCTTGGAACAGTGTGTGTGTATGTGGGAGAGAGAGAGGGAGAGAGAAAGATTTCTCTCTCTTTGTTTTTTTAATAGCTTTTCTTCAAAGGAACAAGTGTCTTTTATTTTTTAATATAAATGTATTTATTTTAATTGGAGGATAATTACTTTACAAAGATTTCTCAGGAAACTATTTTTCAGTGTAACTATACTTCAGGAAGTGCTGTTACAAACGCTCCTCTCTTCAGCTGGCATTTCTCTGAGAAATCACTCCCCCTCATCTGGGACTGCTGTCATATTGACAGGCCCCTGTAGTGGAGTAACTGAGGAAAGACCTCTTGATGGTTTTCATTACTATCTCTCTGTGTCAAAGATGCACATCCCTATGTACAACCTGGTCTCTCATTTGAACGCCACATAGGCTCCTCAAGTACAGATCCAAAACTCAGATAAGTAAACTCAGCAACCTCCCACTCAGCCTGATCTCCACCCCCACCACCCCCATACCATCTCATGGAAAGCTTGACTAAACTCTCAGTTGCCCAAATCAGAAACAAGGCATCCTTTTAGGTTACTGTCTGTCACATATCACCACATGTTATTGTTAATAATGATTAAGGAAGACAATTTAGATGACAAGGACAAACTTTATCTAAAACTTCATAAAGTAGACTGTCTCCATGCAGAGAACTGCAAAGTGGGACAGAAGGCAGGAAGTTTTTATAGAACAGAAAATAAAAAGGAAGGAAGAGAAAAAGAGAAAATATCTGATTGACTGTGGCCACATAGTCAACCTTGATTGCAGTGAGAAGGAACAAGGAAATAATTATAGCATCTACAGTTGATGTGTTGACTGCTCAAGCAAAGCATTTACAAGAATACAAAAGTTATAAAAAAACTTCAGTGTGCTGATGTGGTGCTTGGGACAAGAGCAGCTCCATCCTGGGCCTTAAGAACTATGTCAAAATTATTAACCACTCAGTCTTTCAAATTATTGCTTTTGTTGTTTAGTCACTAAGTCATATCCAACTCTTTTGTGACCTCATGGACTGTAGGTCCATGAGGCTCCTCTGTCCCTGGGAATTCCCAGGCAAGAATACAGGAATGGATTGTCATTTCCTCCCCCCAAGGATCTTTTCAACCCAGGGACTGAACCCATGTCTCCTGCATTGCAGGTGGATTCTTTACCACTGAGCAACGGGGGAAGCCCAAAACATACCCCATAAAAGAGGATTATGCAGCAGAAAAAAAGAGAGAATTTTAGGAATATCAGGCGACTAGAGCATAGAGTCTAGTCAAGACTAGAGTTCTTCATAGCAGAAACAATGATCAGTTTAATTGAAAAAACATTTTCTTTAATGTACTCCTCTCTGTCATCACACTGTGAAAGGCTAATCCAAGTGTTCCACCACCAAAGGCAACTGTCCCTGGTAGTCAGAAAAGGATAGGGAATTGTAAACCCACTCAGACCCAAACCTACAAGATTTCCTTGAGAACTAATGTCGTTTCCAACCATTAGATGTTTACTATCCATTTGGAGAAACAAGGGGAAAAATGGAGAACAAAACAATGTCAGGGCAGACCATGTTGTCAAATAATCCAGAGGAGTGTTCAAAAACTTAAAAAAAAAAAAAAACTAAATTAAAGAAGGGATTTAGCAGAAGGTCAGACTCATGGCTTGGTTTTCTCAGTGTATGATATTGATCAAGCAACATAGGTGATAATGGAATCCAGAAATTTAGGAGACTTATAGTTGGCTTAAACTGAGGAAAGTAGGGAAAACCACTAGACTATTCAGATATGACCTAAATCAAATCCTTTATGATTATACAGTGGAAATGAGAAATAGATTTAAGGGACTAGATCTCAGAGATAGGGTGCCTGATGAGCTATGGACGGAGGTTCATGACATTGTACAGGAGACAGGGACCAAGACCATCCCCATAGAAAAGAAATGCAAAAAAGCAAAATGGCTGCCTGGGGAGGGCTTACAAATAGCTGTGAAAAGAGGAGAAGCAAAAAGCAAAGGAGAAAAGGAAAGATATAAGCATCTGAATGCAGAGTTCCAAAGAATAGCAAGGAGAGATAAGAAAGCCTTCCTCAGCAAACAATGCATGTTACAGGATGCTCGAGGCTGGTATGCAGGGATGACCCAGAGGGAGGATAAGGGGAGGAGGGAAGTGGGAGGGGGGTTCGGGAGGGGGAACTCGTGTACACCCGGGGCAGATTCATGTCAATGTATGGAAAAACCAACCAATATCATACTGTAAAATAATTAACCTCCAATAAAAATTTTAACAAAAAGAAATAGAGGAAAACAACAGAATAGGAAAAACAAAAGATCTCTTCAAGAAAATTAGAGATACCAAGGGAACATTTCATGCAAAGATGGGCTCTATAAAGGACAGAAATGGTATGGACCTAACAGAAGCAGAAGATATTAAGAAGAGGTGGCAAGAATACACAGAAGAACTAAACAAAAAAGATCTTCACGACCAAGATAATCACGATTGCGGGATCACTCACCTAGAGCCAGACATCTTGGAATGTGAAGTCAAGAGGGCCTTAGACAGAATAACTATGAACAAAGCTAGTGGAGGTGATGGAATTCCAGTTGAGCTATTTCAAATCCTGAAAGATGATGCTGTGAAAGTGCTGCACTCAACATGCCAGCAAATTTGGAAAACTCAGCAGTGGCCACAGGACTGGAAAAGGTCAGTCATCATTCCAATCCCAAAGTAAGGCAATGCCAAAGAATGCTCAAACTACCACACAATTGCACTCATCTCACACGCTAGTAAAGTCATGCTCAAAATTCTCCAAGCCAGGCTTCAGCAATATGTGAACCGTGAACTTTCAGATGTTTAAGCTGGTTTTAGAAAAGGCAGAGGCACCAGAGATCAAATTGCCAACATCCGCTGGATCATGGAAAAAGCAAGAGAGTTCCAGAAAAACATCTATTTCTGCTTCATTGACTATGATAAAGCCTTTGACTGTGTGGATCATAGTAAACTGTGGAAAATTCTGAAAGAGATGGGAATACCAGACCACATGACCTGCCTCTTGAGAAACCTATATGCAGGTCAGGAAGCAACAGTTAGAACTGGACGTGGAACAACAGACTGGTTCCAAATAGGAAAAGGAGTACGTCAAGGCTGTATATTGTCACCTTGCTTATTTAAATTATATGCAGAGTCCATCATGAGGAACGCTGGGCTGGAAGAAGCACAAGCTGGATTCAAGATTGCTGGGAGAAATATCAATAACCTCAGATATGCAGATAACACCACCCTTCTGGCAGAAAGTGAAGAGGAACTAAAAAGCCTCTTGATGAAAGTGAAAGAGGAGAGTGAAAAGGTTGGCTTGAAGTTCAACATTCAGAAAACAAAGGTCATGGCATCTGGTCCCATCACTTCATGGGAAATAGATGGAAAAACAGTGGAAACACTGTCAGACTTTATATTTTGGGGTTCCAAAATCACTACGGATGCTGATTGCAGCCATGAAATTAAAAGACGCTTACTCCTTGGAAGAAAAGTTATGACCAACCTAGACAGCATATTAAAAAGTAGAGACATTACTTTGCCAACAAAGGTCCATCTAGTCAAGGCTATGGTTTTTCCAGTGGTCATGTATGGATATGAGAGTTGGACTGTGAAGAAAGCTGAGCTCTGAAGAATTGATGCTTTTGAACTGTGGTGTTGGAGAAGACTCTTGAGAGTCCCTTGGACTGCAAGGAGATCCAACCAGTCCATGCTAAAGGAGATCAGTCCTGGGTGTTCATTGGAAGGACTGATGCTAAAGCTAAACTCCAATACTTTGGCCACTTCATGCGACAAGTTGACTCACTGGAAAAGACTCTGATGCTGGGAGGGATTGGGGACAGGAGAAGAAGGGGATGACCGAGAATGAGATGGCTGGATGGCATCACCGACTCTGTGGACATGAGTTTGAGTGAACTCCGGGTTTGGTGATGGACAGGGAGGCCTGGCATGCTGTGATTCATGGGGTCGCAAAGAGTTGGACACAACTGAGTGACTGAATTGAACTGAACTAAACTGATTGTTGGCCAGACAAGGAGTTGGAATACAAAATATGGATGCTTTGTTATCAAGCAGTAGTATCTGTCAAAATGCCTCCTGAATGAACAAAACCTCACATAAACATGGAGAAATCATTGGGTTCTCATTTAGGCTTGTGTGTGTGTGTGTGTGTGATGAGTTAGATTGATTTTATTATTAGAAAATAAACACTGTTGAGATATGATTCGAATACAGATAGAATACTCAAGGTGAGGGTAGACAGTATATTTTTTTTTATTACGGCTACAATAACCAACAATGATATGCTTTCCTTTGAGACTTAATCCAATGTGGCCTGGACTGGCAAACTTTCATCTACAGCAGCCCCCTACTGGCATCATTGTCCCAGATACTACACTGCCAAAAAGTTTGACACTTTTCAACATAATGTCTGTGATATATTGTGGCTACTTGATTTAGGCCCTAGGAAAAATAGGGGCTGTAGAAGTAGAAATACATTGTTGTTGTACACACAAAAATTATGTAGTATTATAAGCCAATGTTGGTGCTTCCTAGGTGGCATTAGTGATAAAGAACCTGCCTGCCAATGCAGAAGACATAATCAGATGCTGGTTCGATCTCTGGGTCAGGAAGATTCCCTGGAGGAGGACATGGCAACCCACTCTATTATTCTTGCCTGGAAAATCCCAGGGACAGAGGAACCTGGTGGGCTATAGTCAATAGGATTGCAAAGAGTCAGACAGGACTAAAATGACTTAGCACATAAACCAATATCATCTCAATAAAAAATAAATTTAAAAACATTGTCTTAGTACATTCAGTCTGCTATAACAAAAATACCATAGATTCGGTAGTTTATTAGCAACAGAAATTAATTTCTCATGATTCTGGAGGCTGGGAAGTCTAAGATAAAGGCACTAGTAGGTTTGTTATCTGGTGAGAAACTGCTTCCTAATTGATAGGTGGTCATTTCCTCCCTATGTTCCTACAAGGCTCAAGGGAGAGATGGAGAGCCCTGGGGTCTCTTTCATAAGGGCACTAATCCCATTCATGAGTGCCCCACCCTCATGACCTAATTACTTCCCAAAGTCTCCATCTATTAATACCATCACATTGAGGATTATGTTTCAATGTATGAATTTGGGGAACACTTTCAGTTTATAGCACATATTTTGAGGAGAAGAACTGAATTATGGAACTCAGAGCTAGGAGTATGCAGTAAAGGAAATAACAGGGTTGGAAACTAGAAGGCACTCAGAGAGATACTTTGTCATTTAAAATCTTTGAATCTTACTTTCTTGATCTATGCTGTGGGGATCATTTCTACTTCATGGCCAAATGAGAATCAAATAAGAAACTATGTGGAAGAGCTTTATAAAATTTAAAATATGGTATGAATGTTAGTTGCTATCCTCAGCATATTCCTTAGACCACTCCTGGTCTATCTTCCAGATTTTTCAGATTTAGAGCATAAGACCTAATGTGCTGAAGAGACTTCCTCAGGTCTCTCAGCTAGGAAAGAGCTCAGCAGATACCAAAATCATCCACTCCTTCAGTCATTAGGGGGATAGTCAAACCCCAAAAGGATGCACAAAAGTGGACCATGTGTGCTAAAGACTATTGATTTCTGTCTGAAAGTTGTGACTCTCTCTTATTAAGGCCCCATCTTCTTTAAGCTCATGCAAATATGGACCGGGGAGAAACCACCAAGATTATATGACTGTAAACCAAACTAGACGGACTTGTCCTCCTGCCTGAGCTCAGAGAGAGCAAGGTTATAGGTCTCTGTGAAAACACACTTACTCCTTGTGATTGCAAGAGTAGCTATCTTCTCTCCTAATTCCATCTGGTCTTGGCTGTACATCTATGTTCCTCCTATTCATCAGTAAAGGCCTGCACAGCCCTGGGACAAGAATCAGAAACTTAAAGTTCATTGTGTAGCCTTCCCTTCCTTTCTTCTCAGAAAGAATCTAAGTCTGCAGGTGAAAAAGGCTCTTTTTGCAGACCAGCCCACTCCTGAGTCTAAAGGTACAAATATGATAGAGTGTGGTCATGCTAGCTACCTAGAGGTGTCCAGTGTCCCACAAAGACAGGCCTCCCTCATAAACCTAGGAAAGTCACTGGCAAGAGTTGCTTTGAGACTCAGCCTTGTAAGAGGCAGTTACAATGATTCAGAGGCTTAAAAATACAATGCAAGTAACTGACACATAAAATTTCCTGCAGAAGCCCATCATCCTAGTAGGTGTGCTGCTGCTGCTAAGTCAGTTCAGTCGTGTCTGACTCTGTGCGACCCCATAGATGGCAGCCCACCAGGCTCCCCCGTGCCTGGGATTCTCCAGGCAAGAACACTGGAGTGGGTTGCCATTTCCTTCTCCACTAGAAGGTGTAGTCTCCTCTAAATATCCTTCATCTTGTCCTCTCCGTTAGTGCACACCAATTGTCCTTGACTTTACAGGACATAAAACTAATCCAAACATGACCTTCATATTTTTTTATTTTTCTTCTTTTTTATTAAATTTATTTATTTTAATTGGAGGCTAATTACTTTACAATATTGTATTGGTTTTGCCATACATTGACATGAATCTGCCCCAGGTGTACATGTGTTCCCCATCTTGAACCCCCCTCCCGCCTCCCTCCCCATATCATCCCTCTGGGTCATCCCAGTGCACCAGCCCTGAACATTCTGTATCATGCATCGAACCTGGATTGGCGATTCGTTTCAGGGAAAATAAGGGAAGCTATAAGATAGGAAAGGTCTCGTTAAAAAAAAAAAAAAGTGTGTGTGTGTGAACACATATTTAGCAGCAGAGGCCTTTATTCAAATGAAGCTTTAAATGGAACAGCAATGAATAAGATACATAAAAACAGAGCTGATCAGTAAGCATAAGGGTGGGTCTCAGAGACTGCTCATCTTCTTCCTTCCTTCTGTGGCTTCTCAGGCACCTTTGTCCAACTCTAAGGTCAGAAAACCACTGGCCCGAGTGAGATCAGACCCCTGGGTTCCCCTACCAGTGTAGGGGCTCGTTTTCAGTTGAGGGACCAGGGCTGTGGCTGCTTCAGTCCTGCAGTCCTCACTAACTTGGAGACTCCTCAAGTTTTATGATTCATCGCCATGTCTAAGTGGAAAAAAAAATGCTAGTTCTACCGTCAATATCTCCCCTTCCCCATCTGAGAGGTTGGGAGCTATGGTTTCCTGCAGAAGGGACAGTAGGGAAGTTTCTCCCAGCCGAGGGCAATAGTGCTGGCCACAAACATCCTGAGGTTTTGTTACCTGATTGGAGTTGCAGGCTTGTGGCAGGTGCAATGTGGGGCTTGGGGCTGGAGGAATTCCATGGCTCTGCCATGTGCTGTGATACACTACATGCTCTTCTGGCTGAATATAACCAAACAGTGATGCTGGCATATACAGGAGTGCTCCTTATGTGTCCCCAGGGAAGAAGAAAAGTCACTGAGTCAGTAGGTAGTATGGAATAGGGGAAAGAGGCCTGGACTCAGATATAGAGGTGCTGGATTCTAGTCTGTGTTGCCCATGGAAAGTCCACTTAACCCACCAGGGGATCGCTTTTTGTAAAAAAAAAAAAAAGTGTTGGATAATCCACACATTCTCTTTGGGCCTTAAACATTCTGAATATTTATTACTTCATAATATAAAAAATGAATTTCTACTACACAATAATTTTGTCTGAGATTGGGTACAAAATCCAGAGGAAGAGTTACGAGAGCTACCATTTACTGAGCACTTGCTATGGGCCAAACAGTGCACTTAGGGACGGTGTGAAATGGTCATGGCATCTCCTCCTTTACAGATGAGAAAGGCTAAAATCTGTGAGTTCAGGTGACTTGCTGAAAGCACACTGCAAGAAAGTGGCAGAGCTAGAATTTAAAACTTTCCCATGACATAAGTACCTGCTCTCCTACTCAACTTCGTGTAGAGCTAATTTGACGTTAACATCTGCTGCAGATGAGTCACCAATGGATAAATGAAAGTTGATGAGTTATACTTTCACCAGGAGTACCCTCAGATGATCTCACAATATTTTCTTAGTTTACAAGAGGAGCAAGAAGAGGGCAATTCTCTCTTTGTAAAGCAAAATCTGAGAATGTTTGGAGATACCCAGTCTCGTATCTGTTGTTTCCCAACCATGGTTTTGAGTAACTCCCATGCATAGTGAACATAATCTCTTTGCTTAAAAAAAGAACTCTTAAAAATAATGAAAAAATAAAAATAAACAACAACAACAAAAAACAAACAAACAAAAAGAACTCTTAAAAAGAAAGTTTAGACAAGAGATAATCCTATCCTCAATTAGAGGAGCCTAATTTGCAGGAGCCAGAAAAGTAGGCAGGCAGCAACTGAGTGTGCAACGCTGATCTCAGCTTTTCTACTCTGAAGTCAACTCAGCTCTTTAGAGTTACACAGGGCAAAGAACACATGCCCACCACACCCTATGTTTCTAACTACTGAGAACATGTGTCAGCAAGAGGAGGAGCAAGTGCAGGCAGAAGCATGACAGGAAGAGTTGGAACTCAAATACAAAGTTCCAACTCCAACTGAGTCTGCCACCATAATAGCAGAGGAGCTGGAGCAACACAGATTCATTATGGGCCCTCTACGGAGCCCTCATTTCCCCAAGTTTTTATTTCCCACTTCTAAATCTTGAGTGCAAAGGATTAGAAAATGCTTTGCTTAAGCAAAATTATTCCAGAGAAAAGAATTAAAGTTCCATATTCTTGATATATAATTAACACCTTATAATTATAATTTCTATTAATTTTATTAAGTGTATTTTTAGAATAATTTTAGGTTCTGAGCAAAACTGAGTGGAAAGTACAGAGATTTCTCATTTATCCCCCCTTCCCCCACACTTTCATAGCCATCCCCACTATCAACACCCCACAACAGCGTGGTACATGTATCACAATCAATGAACACACAATAAATCATGATCACTCAGGTCTATAATTTATGTTAGGATTCATTCTTGGTATTGTACATTCTGCTGGTTTTGACAAACATATAATGACATATATCCACCATTGAAGTAGCACAAAGAACAGTTCCACTGCCCTAAAAATCCTATATGCTGTGCCTATTTATTCCTCCCTCAAACCCTATGCTCTGGCAACCACTGATTTTTTTTTTTTTTACTGTATCCAAAGTTGTGCCTTTTTCACAACATTGTACAATTGGGATAAAATGCCATATAGCCTTTTCAGATTGACTTCTTTTACTTAGTAATATGCATTTAAGTTTCCTCCATCTATGATATTTTTATGGCTCGATAACTCATTTCTTTTTAGCACTAAATAATATTCCATTGTCTAAATACCACAGTTTATTTTTCCATTCATCTGTGGAAGGACATCTTGGATGCTTCCAAGTTTTGGCGATTATAAATAAAATTCCTATAAATGTGCAGTTTTTTTGTGTGAACACAAGCTTTCAACTCATTTGGGTAAATACCAAGGAGTATGATTGTTGAATCATATCAAAAGTATGTTCAGTTTTGTAAGAAATTTCCAAACTGTCTTTCAAAGCATTTGTACTATTTTGTATTCCCACCAGCAAGGAATGAGAGTTCCTGTTGCTTCATATCCTCATTTGTATTATCCATGTTCTGGACATTGGTCATTCTAATAGATAAGTAGTAGTAATTTTATTATTATTTTAAGTATTTTATTTATTTAGGCTGCCTCAGGTCTGTATTGTGGCACATGAGATCTTCAATCTTTATTTGTGGCATGAAGGATCTAGTTCTCTAACCAGGGTTCAAATTTTGGCCCCCTACATTGATAACTCAGAGTCTTAGGCACAGGAAGTCCCTTATAAAAAATCATTTATTTTATTTAAAATTTTGAATCATAAGTGTAATTTTATATTTATATATGTAGTTTTACATTGGTTATTTGATTAATGTTTGCCTTTCCCCTAGAGACTGTGAGTTTAGTGAGAGCAGGGACTGATTCTATTTTTGTTCATTTTGTACTTACATTTCATACAATACCTTGAACATAATAGACCCTCAGTGAATATTTGAATGAATTGTGACCAGTCTTATCAGCTCATCTTGGAGATAAGTTTTTATACAAGGATCCAGGTCTACTGAAGATAATGAAGAAGAATCTGGCCTGTTTAAACCATTCCCAGGATACCAGCTCACCTGAGGCTTTCAGAATTTAGCAGTGGCCTCAGCTATAGTCACAGGTGTCTGGTCATTAGCCTTTGGTAGTTATTGATTTAGGCTGTTGCCCTTCATGTAGAAACCAAATTACTCAGTCCAGTTAATAAACCATTAGACAAATATAGCTATTCCCCTTTTTGCATCATCTAAGGAAACCTGGCTTCTTACTCAAGCACTTCTTCAGGGCTTCATGGATGTCTCTGTTTCTCAGGCTATAGATGATGGGGTTGAACATCGGTGTTAGGATGGTATAGAGCAGAGAAAATCCTTTGTGCAAGAGTTGGGAAGAGTTGGTTGAGGGTACAAGGTATGTGGCAATCAGAGTCCCGTAAAACACTATGACCATGGTAAGGTGGGAGGAACAAGTGGAAAAGGCCTTTTGCCGGCCAGTGCCAGATGGAATTCTTAGGATAGCAGCAAGAATGCAGGAGTAGGAGGCTGTGATGAAGAGAAATGGGATCAGAGTTACTGCAGAAGAGGTGGCATAGGCAATCATCTCAGTCAGTGAGGTGTCCATGCAGGAGAGATGGACCAGAGGGGCGAAGTCACAAAAGAAGTGATCAATTTCGTTGGGTCCGCAGAAGGTTAGTCTAGACAGTAGGACCATTGTGATTGTTGTGAGAAGGAAGCAGCAGAGCCAAGAGCTGGTAGCCAGCCTAATGCAGAAGCGACCAGTCATGAGAATGGGATAGTGGAGAGGTTGGCAGATGGCCAGGTAGCGGTCATAGGACATCACAGCGAGCAAGAGGCACTCTGTTGCAGCCAGGGAGCCAAAGAAGTAGAACTGTGCCAGGCAGCCAGCCACAGAGATAGTCTTCTGTCTGGCTAGGATAGTCAGCAACATCTTGGGGACAATATTGGATGTATACCACATCTCTAGAAAGGACAAGTTCACCAGAAAGAAGTACATGGGGGTGTGGAGGGGATGATTGAATAAAACTAGCAGGACAATGAGGGTGTTTCCAGAAATAATTAAGATATATAAAACTAAAAACATCATAAAGAGAAAAATATTTAGCTCTTGGATGGAAGAGAATCCTTTAAGCACAAATTCCATTACTGTTTGGTTTTCCCAGGGCAGGGTCACCATGGCATGGCCTCCCTGAATGAGTGATAAAACATTCAAAATACAGAAAGTTGTAACTTACACATAGAGCATGGGTGGACAGTGGATGCTTTTCATTCGCCACTCAGGTTTTTGGAAGATTTTTTTTTAATCTGGGTGAAGGAGTGTTTTCTTTTTTCCCAAGACCTGAAATAGGAAAGACAAGAATCTTCAATAAGAACTTGTGACCCCTTCTCCTACTTGTATCTTTACCTCATCAGGAGCAACCTCAGGCTTTCATGAAAGCAGGAACCAGGAGAAAGGGGAAGAAAAGTACAAAGAGGAGGGAAGAATAAAAAAAAAAAAGAAGGAAAGTTGCCTGCTCTGTGCTTATATTGAATATACTATGTTAGCCTGGAGAGTTATGGAAAAAAGAAAGATTTAAAAGGAAGGTGGGTACATTTCAGAAGATCTGTGAACTCTTGGACAGAATGTAGAGAATCAAGGGCCTGGAATAAAGAACCTTCTCCTTCCTCCTCAAGCACTGTTTATCTTTAAGGAGAGAAGCCTCGTCATATCTACCATATATTCCCCTCCTTTTAACTTCTTAGTGAATTGAAAGTTAAATCTCTTATTTCTGTTTTGATTTCCACAGTGTTAGCAAGAGAAAAGTATGTGAATGTGAGGTTTCAGGTTCTTTGATGCTGGGGTCAATGCCGATGCTGTGCAACACAAAGGCAAGAGTGCTTTCTTTCACAATTTGAAATAGACAAAATAAAAATTAAACCATTGACATTTTTAAAAATATGGGGCTGCAGTAAATGGGAAAAGAAGTTTCAGAACCAGGTAGCCTAAGGCACTTTGTGCAACCAACCAACAATACAATACCCTCAAGTTCTTTTGGGTGAGAAAGTGGAGTCACTCAGTTGTGTCTGACTCTTTGCGACCCCATGGACTGTAGCCTACCAGGCTCCTCTGTCCATGGGATTTTCCAGGAATTAGTACTGGAGTTGGGTGCCATTTCCTTCTCCAGGGGATATTCCCAACCCAAGGATTGAACCCAGGTCTCCCGCATTGTAGACAGATGCTTTACCGTCTGAGCCACCAGGGAAGTCCTTTCTTTTGAGTGAGATAAGTAGCCTAATTTTGCTCCTCATTTCTGTCTTTGTCCAAACAATACACTCACCACAAAGTTCAGGACAGACACAAAACCTGCCCCCCTCCCCAAGCACTGCTGTCCACAGAGAAGGTCTAAGACTGAAGCCACTTTACTATTCTTAACACCCATGCAGATACAAAAAGCAGTGTGAGCTTAATAATGTGGTAGGTATCATGAGTAACCAGAGAGCCCCAAACAAATCCTGGAGCTCTGCTTTATGAGTCAGACTTTGAACAAGTTGTTAAACTTCTCTGACACCTATTTTCTCACCTGTAAAATGGGATACAGAGTGGTAGAAGAACTTAACACCTGCCTATTTTGTTTGTGCTTAGTCACTAAGTCGTATCTGACTATTTTGTGACCCCATGGACTGTAGCCCTCCAGGCTTCTCTGTCCATGGAATTCTCCAGGCAGGAATACTGGAGTGGGTTGCCATTTCCTTCTTCAGGGGATCTTCCTGACCCAGGGATCAAACCCATGTCTCCTGCTTGGCAGGCAGATTCTTTACCCCTGGGCCACCTGGGAAAGCCCTAACATGTGCCTAGAATGTGCAAAAAGAATATATGTACAAAGATTGGGAAGTGTCTGGCTATTCAGGACTGTCAACATTATTTAAGTTTACCAAGGAATTGCCCTTACTCTGAAGGGAGCATTGACAACACATCCATTTATTTTGCCACATCCTGCAGTGTGTGTGCCAGTGATTGTGTGAGTAGTTAAGCTCGTCCTGATAATTCTTATCATACAAAAGCCTTCAATACTTTAATCCCATTGATCCAGTGTCCTAGGTACCATTCTTTGGAGATCTGGTTCCATCTTTTAAAGGGCTCATAGAACTAACTTGGAATCTGCACTGACAGAAAGTCCCAGTACCCAGAGGATGCCCAGTAACTGGCAACTCAGGCTGGGTCCGTTGAGTAGAGCATGAGAGAAAACTTTACTCAACTCCCTGAAAAGCATAAATAACAACCTGAGATCTCAGAGAGAGGGCTTTGGCTCTGAGAGAATACAAGCAAACTTCTGGATGCTGTTGCTAATGATGTTGATAGGGCTTGATCCCAGACACTGTCCTAAGTGCTGAAAATAGGTAACCCACTTAATCATCTCAACAACCCTCTGTTGTGAGTACTGTTATTATCTTTACTTTCCAGATGGTATCACAAGGAAACTAAATAACTTAACCATGGTCATCAGCTAGAAAATGGCAGAGATGAGATTCAGACTTGATCTGGATTCCCCACTCCTAACCATGAACACTGCCTCTCATGGGGCTTGGGCACATGCGCAAGTTTACATTATCTCACTGAGGTGGGAAAAGAAACAGTCCTATAAGGAAGCCTCTCATCCAAGTTTTAACTTCTGGGAAGTTGAGGCTTGCTTTGTTGGTTGGTGAGGGAACAATCCCTTAAGGGGTCACAAACTCTGATAACCTTCTTACCTGTCTCCTGGACTTGCTTTTGCACTGCTACCTTTATGTCTTTTCTTTATAATCTTTAAAAATATCAGGTTAACCTATTATCTTAAAAAAAATAACACTTTTTGGGTACATGCACAGGAATTACTACTTTCCCACTACCAGGCAATTATAGGACTGCTGCTATATCTTATTGCAATGCAGGAAGGTTTGAGAGAAACCAGAAAGCAGGTGAAACATATAGAGAACTGGCTAGAAAGGCAGTGAAACCTGGTTAAGAGCACAGATTCTAGAACTAAATGGGTCTGGATTCAAATTCCTGCTCAACCACAGATGCACTGTGCACATTAAGCCACTTCAGTCATGTCCGACTCCTTGAGACCATATTGACCATAGCCCACCAGGTTCCTCTGTCCATGGGATTCTCCAGACAAGGATACCGGAATGTATTGCCATGCCCTCCTCCGGGGGAATCTTCCCGACCCAGGGATTGAACCTGTGTCTCTAAAGTCTCCTGCATTGGCAGGCAAGCTCTTTACCACTAGGGCCACCTGGGAAGCCACATATCAACTACAGATATATGTGAGACAAAACACTTTATAACCTTTCAGGAAAGAGCCACTCTGTTGCCTCCAGGTCTGTGCAGATGAGGTTTTAAGGGCAGTAGAGAGATGACACTAACTCCCTGCTGCCAACCCTAATATACAACTACTATCTCTCCCTCTATCACCTCAGCAGAAGTGGGGAAATCAAAAAAGAATATTACTGGAAATATTGTGTATTCTGCTAACATGCTCCTGCATTAACTCTGCTCACGCATGCTGCTGGAACCTAGAGCCACAAGCCCAACTCACAAAATAGGTCTGTAATTCACGCTGGCCCGGAGCTGAGTTCAAAGTAAGTGCTTAATAAATGGTGACACTTTCTCTCCCTCCTCTCCTCTTCTCTCTTTCTCTTTCACACCCTCCTTCCTCTCAATTATGCCAGCCCAGTTACTGTACTCTCTTAGGAAGACATCTTCATTTGGAGACATTCAATGAAAACAACTTATAAAGACAATTAAAGAAGAATAAATCACTGAATATTTTTCCTAATTGGAAAGCATTCCATTCCCCCAGGAAATATATGATGCAAGCTTGAGGGAAAGAGAAGAGACTTATCACAAAGCAAAGTAAAAACACAAATATTCAGTAAATAATAAGAGGTTCTGTAGTTTCCACTAACCAAAAAGCAAGGGAAGACATAATGATTCAGGCACTGTCTGAAAGGGAATTTGGTAGCCAATGAATTAGTCAAACAATTCAGCCAAAATTTGGTTTATTGATAAGACTTGTTGCCCCTTGCAAGCTGCTGATTAATTCAGTTGAACAGTTGGTCAACCAGACAGACAAAAGTTTGATTTTGTCCCTGAACTGAGAACTGATTTAGTATGCTAGGGGATTGTTATCTCTGACCTCATCTAGCAAAGGACAGATTCAAAACAGAGAAAACTAGAAGTATACAGAAGTAGAATAGATAAGCTTTACCAGTCAATGCCTGAGAGGGTTCCACCTCAACTTTGGGGGAATCAGACCACAGACAGAATGAATGTCCATCTCCCTTTGATTCATAGAACTGGCAGGGACATTTGGAATCCTGCTTTTATACAAAAATACACCTCCCAGTGAAATTGACAAAAACAAAGTTGGAGCTGTCTTTCCATATGAACCTTTAGAGGCAAGTCAAGTTGGACTCCATCTTTTGACATCTTTCCTCTGTGTAAACTTTAGTTCCACCGTGGGCAAAGCCATAAAGTCCCCTGACATTGGTGCTCATGGGCATTTCCCATGTAACATTGGTGGGGAATTGGTGCTGTTTTGAAAATTACATGAAACCAAGTTAACTCAGAGGAAATCTCTTTCCCATTGCTTTGTGTTAAACTTCTACTTTAAATATGATTCTTTTTTAAAAGGTTTTATTTTTAATTGGAGGGTACTTGCTTTACAATGTTGTGCTGGTTTCTGCCATACAACAGCATGCATCAACCATCAGTTCAGTTCAGTTCATTTCAGTCGCTCAGTCATGTCTGACATTTTGCAGCCCCATGGACTGCAGCACGCCAGGCTTCCCTGTCCATCACCATTTCCTGGAGCTTACTCAAACTCGAGTCCATCGAGTCAGTGCTGCCATCCAACCGTCTCATCCTTTGTCATCCCCTTCTCCTGCCACCTTAATTCTTTCCCAGCATCAGGGTCTTTCCCAATGAGTCAGTTCTTCGCATCAGGTGGCCAAAGTTTTGGAGTTTCGGCTTCAGCAGCAGTCCTCCCAATGAATATCCAGAACTGATTTCCCTTAGGATGGACTGTTTTGATCTCTTTGTATTCCAAGGGACTCTCAAGAGTCTTCTCCAACATCAAAGTTCAAAAGTATCAATTCTTCAGCACTCTGCTTTCTTTATAGTCCAATTCTCACATCCATACATGACTACTGGGGGAAAAAATAGCTTTGAATAGCGGACCTTTGTTGGTAAAGAAATGTCTCTGCTTTTTATTTTTTTTAATTTTTAAAAAATTTTTAATTAATTTATTTATTTATTTTACTTTACAATATTGTATTGGTTTTGCCATACACTGACTTGAATCTGCCATGGGTGTATTTGTGTTCCCCATCCTGAACCCCCCTCCCACCTCCCTCCCCATCCCAACCCACTGGGTCATCCCAGTGCACCATCCCCGAGCACCTTGTATCATGCATCAAACTTGGACTGGCGATTCGTCTCACATATGATATTTTATGTGTTTCAATGCCATTCTCCCATATCATACAGCCCTCTCCCTCTCGCAGAGTCCAAAAGACTGTTCAATACACCTGTGTCTCTTTTGATCTCTCGCATACAGGGTTATCGTTACCACCTTTCTAAATTCCGTATATATGTGTTACTATACTGTATTGGTGTTTTTCTTTCTGGCTTACTTCACTCTGTATAATTGGCTCCAGTTTCATCCACCTCATTAGAACTGATTCAAATGTATTCTTTATAATGGCTGAGTAATATTCCACTGTGTATATATACCACTGCTTTCTTAACCATTCATCTGCTGATAGACATCTAGGTTGCTTCCATGTCCTGGCTATTATAAACAGTGCTGAAATGAAAGTTACGGTACATGTGTCTCTTTCGATTCTGGTTTCTTCAGTGTGTATGCCCAGCGCTGGGATTGCTGGGTCATATGGCAGTTCTGTTTCCACTTTTTTAAGGAATGTCCACACTGTTCTCCATAGTGGTTGTACTAGTTTGCATTCCCACCAACAGTGTAAGAGGGTTCCCTTTTCTCCACACCCTCTCCAGCATTTACTGCTTGTAGAATTTTGGACAGTAGCCACTCTGACTGGCTTGAAATGGTACATCATCGTGGTCTTGATTTGCATTTCTCTGATAATGAGTGATGTTAAGCATCTTTTCATGTGTTTGTTAGCCATCTGTATGTCTTCGTTGGAGAAATGTCTGTTTAGTTCTTTGACTCACTTTTTGATTGGGTCTTTTATATTTTTGGAATTGAGCTGCAGGAGTTGCTTGTATATTTTTGAGATTTCTTCCTTGTCAGTTGCTTCATTTGATATTATTTTCTCCCAATCTGAAGGCTGTCTTTTTATAGTTTCCTTCATTGTGCAGAAGCTTTTAAGCTTAATTAGGTCCCATTTGTTTATTTTTGCTTTATTTACAATATTCTGGGAGGTGGGTCATAGAGGATCCTGCTGTGATTTAAGTCGGAAAGAGTTTTGCCTATGTCTTCCTCTAGGAGTTTAATAGTTTCTGATCTTACATTTAGATCTTTAATCCATTTTTAGTTTATTTTTCTGTATGGTGTTAGAAAGTGTTCTAGTTTCATTCTTTTACAAGTGGTTGACCAGTTTTCCCAAAACCAATTGTTAAAGAGATTATCTTTTCTCCATTGTATATTCTTGCCTCCTTTGTCAAAGATAAGGTGTCCATAGGTGCATGGATTTATCTCTGAGCTTTCTATTTTGTTCCATTAATCTATATCTCTGTCTTTGTGCCAGTACCGTACTGTCTTGATGACTGTGGCTTTGTAATAGAGCCTGAAGTCAGGCAGGTTGATTCCTCCAGTTCCATTCTTTTTTCTCAAGATAGTTTTTGGCTATTCGAGGTTTTTTATATTTCCATACAAATTGTGAAATTATTTGATCTAGCTCTGTGAAAAATACCGCTGGTAGCTTGATAGGGATTGCATTGAATCTATAGATTGCTTTCGGTAGTATACTCATTTTCACTATGTTGATTCTTCCAGTCCATAAACACGGTACATTTCTCCATCTATATAGTTTTATATAGAAAACATTTTATAGTTTTCTGTATATAGGTCTTTTGTTTCTTTAGGTATATATATTCCTAAATATTTTATTCTTTTCATTACAATGGTGAATGGAATTATTTCTTTAATTTCTCTTTCTGTTTTTTCCTATTAGTGTATAGGAATTCAAGGGATTTCTGTGTGTTAATTTTACATCCTGAAACTTTACTATATTCATTGATTAGCTCTAGTAATTTTCTGGTGGAGTCTTTAGGGTTTTCTATGTAGAGGATCATGTCATCTGCAAACAGTGAGAGTTTTACTTCTTCTTTTCCAATTTGGATGCTTTTATTTCTTTTTCTGCTCTGATTGCTGTGGCCAAAACTTCCAAACTATGTTGAATAGTAGTGGTGAGAGTGGGCACCATTGTCTTGTTCCTGACTTTAGGGTAAATGTTTTCAATTTTTCAACATTGAGGGTAATGTTTGCTGTGGGTTTGTCATACATAGCTTTTATTATGTTGTGGTATGTTCCTTCTATGCCTGCTTTTTTTTTTATCATAAATGCATGTTGAATTTTATCAAAGGCTTTCTCTGCATCTATTGAGATAATCATATGGTTTTTATTTTTCAGTTTGTTAATGTGGTGTATTACATTGATTGATTTGCGGATATTGAAGAATCCTAGCATACCTGGGATAAAGCCTACTTGGTCATGATGTATGATCTTTGAAATATGTTTTAGGATTCTGTTTGCTAGAATTTTGTTAAGGATTTTTGCATCTATGTTCATCAGTGATATTGGCCTGTTCAGTTCAGTTCAGTTCAGTCGTTCAGTTGTGTCCGACTATTTGCGACCCCATGAATCACAGCACGCCAGGTCTCCCTGTCCATCACCAACTCCTGGAGTTCACTCAAACTCATGTCCATTGAGTCGGTGATGCCATTCACCCATCTCATTCTCTGTCGTCCCCTTCTCCTCCTGCCCCCAATCCCTCCCAGCATTAGAGTCTTTTCCAGTGAGTCAACTCGTCGCATGAGGTGGCCAAAGTATTGCAGTTTCAGCTTTAGCATCAGTCCTTCCAGTGAACACCCAGGATTGATCTCCTTTAGAATGGACTGGTTGGATCTCCTTGCAGTCCAAGGGACTCTCAAGAGTCTTCTCCAGCACCACAACTCAGAAGCATCAATTCTTTAGCGATCAGCTTTCTTCACAGTCCAACTCTCACATCCATACATGACCACTGGAAAAACCATAGCCTTGACTAGTTGGACCTTTCTTTTTTTGTGGCATCTTTGTCAGGTTTTGGTTTTAGGGTGATGGTGGCCTCATAAAATGAGTTTGGAAGTTTACCTTCCTCTGCAATTTTCTGGAAGAGTTTGAGTAGGATAGGTGTTAGTTCTTCTCTAAACTTTGGTAGAATTCAGCTGTGAAGCCGTCTGGTCCTGGGCTTTTGTTTGTTGGAAGATTTCTGATTTCAGTTTCAATTTCCGTGCTTGTGATGGGTCTGTTAAGATTTTCTATTTCTTCCTGGTTCAGTTTTGGAAAGTTGTACTTTTCTAAGAATTTGTCCATTTCTTCCAAGTCCATCTTATTTGCATATAGTCCCTGATAATAGTCTCTTATGATCCTTTGTATTTCTGTGTTGTCTGTTGTGATCTCCTCATTTTCATTTCTAACTTTGTTGATTTGATTTTTCTCCCTTTGTTTCTTGATGAGTCTGGCTGATGGTTTGTCAAATTTATTTATTTTCTCAAAGAACCAGCTTTTGGTTTTTTTGATTTTTGCTATAGTCTCTTTTGTTTCTTTTGCATTTATTTCTGCTCTAATTTTTAACATCTTTTTCCTTCTGCTAACACTGGGGTTCTTCATTTCTTCCTTTTCAACTTGCTTTGTGTAGAGTTAGGTTATTTATTTGACTTTATTCTTGTTTCTTGAGGTAAGCTTGTATTGCTATGAACCTTCCCCTTAGACCTGCTTTTACAGTGTTCCATAGGTTTTGGTTTGTTGTGTTTTCATTTTCATTCATTTCTATGCATATTTTGATTTCTTTTTTTATTTCTTCTGTGGTTTGTTGGTTATTCAGCAGCGTGGTTCAGCTTCCATATGTTGATATTTTTAATGGTTTTTCTCCTGTAATTGACATCTAATCTTACTGCATTGTGGTCAGAAAAGATGCTTGGGATGATTTCAACTTGCCTGGAAACTCCAAGGGACAGAGGAGCCTGGTAGACTGCAGTCCATGGGGTCGCTAAGAGTCGGACATGACTGAGCAACTTCTCTTTCACTTTTCACTTTCATGCATTGGAGAAGGAAATGGCAACCCACTCCAGTGTTCTTGCCTGGAGAATCCCAGGGATGGGGGAGCCTGGTGGGCTGCTGTCTATGGGGTTGCACAGAGTTGGGCATGACTGAAGCGACCCAGCAGCAGCAGCAACAGCAAGGGTAGATTTATGGCCCAGGGTGTGATCTGTCCTGGAGAAGGCTCCGTGTGATCTTGAGAAAAAGGTGAAATTCATTGTTTTGGAGTGAAATGTCCTATAAATATCAATTAGGTCTAACTGGTCTATTGTAACATTTAAAGTTTGTGTTTCCTTGTTAATTTTCTGTTTAGTTGATCTATCCATGGGTGTGAGTGGGGTATTAAAGTCTCCCACTATTATTCTGTTATTGTTAATTTCCCCTTTCATACTTGCTAGCATTTGTCTTACATATTGTGGTGCTCCTATGTTGGGTGCATATGTATTTATGATTGCTATATCTTCTTCTTGGAATGATCCTTTGATCATTATGTAGTGTCCTTCTTTGTCTCTTCCACAGCCTTTGTTTTAAAGTCTACTTTATCTAATATGAGTATTGCTACTCCTGCTTTCTTTTGGTTTCTATTTGAGTGGAATATCTTTTTCCAACCCTTCACTGTCAGTCTGTATGTGTCCCTTGTTTCGAGGTAGGTCTCTTCTAGACAACATATATAGGGGTCTTGTTTTTTTATCCATTCAGTCAGTCTTTGTCTTTGGTTGGAGCATTCACCCCATTTACATTTAAGGTAATTATTGAGAAGTACGATCCTGTTGCCATTTACTTTATTGTTTTACTTTATTGTTTTGAGTTTATACACCCTTCTCTGTTTCCTGTCTAGAGAAGATCCTTTAGCATTTTTTGGAGAGCTGGTTTGGTGGTGCTGAATTCTCTCAGCTTTTGCTTGTCTGTCAAGCTTTTGATTTCTCCTTCATATTTCAATGAGATCCTTGCTGGGTACAGTAAACTGGGCTGTAGGTTTTTTCTTTCATCACTTTAAGTATGTCCTGTCATTCCCTTCTTGCTTGGAGAGTTTCTATTGAAAGATCAGCTATTATCCTTATGGAACTCCCCTTATGTGTTATTTGTTGTTTTTCCCTTGCTGCTTTTAATATTTGTTCTTCGTGTTTGATCTTTGTTAATTTGATTAATATGTGTCTTCGTGTGTTTTGCCTTGGTTTTATCCTGTTTGGGACTCTCTGGGTTTCTTGGACTTGAGTGATTATTTCCTTCCCCATTTTAGGGAAGTTTTCAACTATTACCTCCTCAAGTATTTTCTCATGATCTTTCTTTTTGTCTTCTTCTTCTGGGACTCCTATGATTCGAATCTTGGGGCGTTTAACATTGTGCCAGAGGTCTCTGAGGTGGTCCTCATTTCTTTTAATTCTTTTTTCCTCTCTGTTTCATTTATTTCTACCATTCTATCTTCTAGCTCCCTTATACTATCTTCTGCCTCCGTTATTCTCCTGTTGGTTCCCTCCACAGTGTTTTTGACCTCATTTATTGCATTATTCATTATATAATGACTCTTTAATTTCTTCTAGGTCCTTCTTAAACCTTTCTTACGTCTTCTCGATCCTTGTCTCCAGGCTATTTCTCTGTAACTCTAATTTGTTTTCAAGATTTTGGATCATTTTTGCTATCATTATTTGGAATTCTTTATCAGGTAGATTCCCTATCTCTTCCTCTCTTGTTTGGTTTGGTGGGCATTTATCGAGTTCCTTTACCTGCTGGGTATTTCTTTACCTCTTCATCTTGCTTATATTACTGTGTTTGGGGTGGCCTTTCTGTATTCTGGCAGTTTGTGTTTCCTCTTTATTGTGGAGGTTCCTTGCTGTGGGTGGGGTTGGACGGGTGGCTTCTCAAAATTTCCTGGTTAGGGAAGCTTGTGTCGGTTTTCTGGTGGGTGGAGCTGGATTTCGTCTCTCTGGAGTGCAATGAAGTGTCCTGGAATAAGTTTTGAGATGTCAGTGGGTTTGGAGTGACTTTGGGCAGCCTGTATATTGAGGCTCAGGGCTATGTTCCTGTGTTGCTGGAGAATTTGTGGGGTATGTCTCGCTCTGGAGCTTGTTGGCCCTTGGGTGGTGCTTGGTTTCAGTGTAGGTATGGAGGCGTTTGATAAGCTCCTATCAATTAATGTTCCCTGGAGTCAGGAGTTCTCTGGTGCCTCCTGTCTCTGGTTTTCAGTCTTATTCTTACAGTAGCCTCAAGACTTCTTCATCTAAACAGCACCGATGATAAAACATCTAAGTTGAAGATGAAAAGTTTCTCCACAGTGAGGGACACCTGGAGAGATACACAGAGTTACCTGGAGAAGAGAAGAGGGAGGAGGGAGATAGGTGACCAGGAGGAGAAGAGGGAGAATGAAAAGAGGAGAGAGTGAGCTAGCCAGTAATCACTTCCCTATGTGCTCTCCACAGTCTGGACCCCTCAGAGATGTTCATGGAGTTACACAGAGAAGAGAAGAGGGAGGAAAGAGAGTGAGGTGGCCAGGAGGATAGAGGCGGGAATCAAAAGGAGAGAGACAGATCCAGCCAGTAATCAGTTCCCTAAGTGTTCTCCACAGCCTGGAACACACAATGAGATTCACAGAGTTGGGTAGAGAAGAGAAGGGGGAGGGGGAAGATAGAGGCGACCTGGTGGAGAAAAAGGAGATTCCAAAGGGGGAGAGAGCAATCCAGCCAGTAATCTCATTCCCAAGTAAAAATGGGTACTAAAGATTGGGTTCTTAAAGGTACAAAGTTGATAACAAATACCAAAATGCAGAGATTAGAAATCTTGAGTTGAATTTATATTCTCAAAAATACAATATTGAAAAAAAAACAGAAACAAAAACAAAACAAAAAGAAACAGAAAAAAACACAAAGTCACAGAAATTATAATATATATATATATATACGAAGTTTACTTTAAAAATAGGATCTTTCTTCTGTTTTTGCAAGATAATAGTAGGTTATAAAAATGAAAATTAAAGGAGTAATAGGGACTTAAAATAACAAAAAATGTTTTTTAATTTAAAAATTAATAATAGTAAAAATATTTCTAAGACTTTCTCTGGAGCTGTTGTGGACAGTGTGGGGTCAGTTCATTTTCAGATAGTTCCTTGGTCTGGCTTGTACTTTTAACGATCTATAGGCCCCTTCCTATGTAGTTGGTGCTAACTACAGGGTTTTAATCTATTGCACCTGTCACTTCCAAAGCGGTTCCCTCTGTTTATTTTAGCTTCTTCTGTTTGCTGGCTTCTTTCAGTGTCTAATTTCCGCCCTGACACAAGGGGCGTGGTGGTGGTCACTTTTTTTTAGGCTCACTTGTTCAGTCGTCCTTTGTGGAGGGAGGAACACTGCAAACAAATATCATTGGCATGTGTTCACAGTGATTCAGCCACACTGGGTTTTCCCCTGCTCATTGCGTGTGTGCTTTCCCAGTCTACACTGCACAGACTTTAGGTTGCTCTGCCTGGAACTGTCTGATGTGGGCCCTGGTTTGCGTGCACTTCCCAGGTGTAAGCCGCTCAGTTTCAGGTTCTTGGGTACTCTACAAAGGTGTAGACTTTGTTGGGCCTGCGTTTTGCGCCTGTCCCAGGTTCAAGCGGCTCAGGTGACCAGGTCCATGGTTCAGGTAGTCGCCCTCACTTGAAGACTACATCTTATCCCCTCTAGTCCCAGTCGCTCGGTTTTCTGGGTGTACAATGGGTGCGCCTTCTCAGGTGTGCTATGTATGTCTTATGGGAAGCTGATCTCTGGCTGTGACCCTCCCAGCGGATGTCGGCCATCCAGAATCCCAAGAAGTCTTGGTTAGCAAAGAAGCCTGCTTGCTGTTTGGTAGATGATGCCTCTCTGGGGCCGCGATTGCCCCCTTCCGTCTCTGGCTGCCCTCGCTGACTGTATCCAGAGGGGGAAGGGCCAGTCCACAGCCGGCTAGCTCTGCTCAGTCCTTTGTTCTGTGAGCATGCCTGGCGGTGGTTAGGGCTTTTCGTGGGATTGCGGGATAGCTATCCTCCAGTCTGGGTTGCTATCTCAAGCTAGTTCCCTCAGATTTCCCTCAGGGCATTCAGGCCAAGTCCTTACCCTAATCAATGCTGCCCGCTCCTCATCCCTGTCCCTCCCCCGCTTGTTAGTGGGGGATGCGAGCGTCTGGGCTGTTGCACTGCTGGGAGTTGCTGTTAAGCACATAATCTGTGGGGTTTAATTATTTATTTATTTTTCCTCTCAGTTATTTTGCCCTCTGAGATTCCAAGGCTCTCCACAGACCCGCCGGAGAGAGTGTTTCCTGGTGTTTGGAAACTTCTCTCTTTTTTAAGGCTCCCTTCCCGGGACAGATCTCCGTCCCAAACTCTTTTGTCTCTCTTTTTATCTTTTATATTTTGTCCTACCTCCTTTCGAAGACAATGGGCTGCTTTTCTGGGTGCCTGATGTCTTCTGCCAGCATTCAGAAGTTGTTCTGTGGAATTTGCTTGGCGCTCAAATGTTCTTTTTATGAATTTGTGGGGGAAAAACTGTCCTATTCCTCCGCCATCTTAGGACCGCCCCCTGTCTTCTTTTTAATATACTGTCTAGGTTGGTCATAGGTTTTCTTCCAAGAAACAAGCATCTTTTAATTTCATGGCTGCAGTCACCATCTGCAGTGATTTTGGAGCCCCTCAAAATAAAGTCTTTCACTGTTTCTATTG